>NC_053023.1:338589682-338889682 GCF_003073215.2 Triticum urartu
TGATGTTATTACTGAGAGGGCCCAGATATACCTCTCCGATACTCGGAGTGACAAATCCTAATCTCGATCTATGCCAACTCAACAAACACCTTCGGAGATACCTGTAGAGCATCTTTATGATCACCCAGTTACGTTGTGACGTTTGATAGCACACAAGGTATTCCTCCGGTATCTGGGAGTTGCATAATCTCATAGTCAAAGGGATATGTATTTGACATGAAGAAAGCAATAGCAATAAACTGAATGATCAATATGCTGAGCTAACAGATGGGTCTTGTCCATCACATCATTCTCCTAATGATGTGATCTCGTTATCAAATGATAACTCATGTCTATGGTTAGGAAACCTTAACCATCTTTGATCAACGAGCTAGTCTAGTAGAGGCTCACTAGGGACACGGTATTTGTTTATGTATCCACACATGTATTTAAGTTTCCAGTCAATACAATTTTAGCATGAATAATAAACCTTTCTTATGATTAAGGAAATATAATAATAACCATTAGGGCATATTTCCATCACTCTTCCGTTTGGTCCTTGTACTTGGTGTCCTCGACATCTTGTCCATTAGATGTAGTTGCTCCGTGACTTCCCTCCAAGTACCTAATCACACACAAGGTCTCCGCTTGAGGTAGTAGCCATGTCTCACATATGGAAGGTGGTAGTTCAGAGAGGAGCGAGTTCACCTTAGTTTCGATAGCCCTTGCTCGAGCTCTAGTCATTGGTCCATGTTGTGTCGTGAGAGACGTAGGTAGGCCCATGGGGATGACTGTATGATGCTACGCATCACTACCACCCTTCCATGAGCTCACCCAAGGACAGATATATGGACAATACCATATGAAACAATGCAACATCCTTCCATTATGAACTGGAAAGACTAGAGGTCCGGTCTGAACAGAGGGAGGAGGCTCTTTGTTTCATCGAGATCCAGGAATTCATACTTTACATGGTCTATCACCCATCCCACTACCACCCTCACTTTTTCATGATCAGATGCATTATTTTGGATCATAATGTACATAACAACTAATCCTCATTTTGTTCATGCACAAAAAGAATTATAGGTCATTTTGAATAGTGCAAGATGGCTCGTCAGCGCGATCAACTTACCTTGAAAGTTGTTTCCCCGTTCTGTCCCGGATGTTGTACCCTTAAAATGGACACAATTTGGCCATACAAACTCCTTTTGAGTTGCATGACCAGCCAAAACAATGGCAACAAAAAGTTGTATGCGTCCATCACCCACTTCGTCGCTTTTAACAACATTTTGGAGACCAGATCTGTCTTGCAAAATTGAGTTATGGGTGATTTTATCTTTGGTGTGTACTGCCACCCTCTACCCTCCTCTATGTGTTGAATCCTACTGTCAAATGAGTTGTTGATTTGCAGTCATATCGTAATGTGGTTGAGCTTGTACATCTTGATTCTAAGGCTGAACGTCAACTGCAAGAAGATTCGAAGCAAAATAGAACTACATCTTTTACAGCTCAAGCTACATCAAGTGGGAGTAAGTTTGTGCCACAATTTAATGTTGCTCGAGGTATCATGACTAGTTCTGGTGGTGGAAATCAACCCCAAGCACGTGCAGTCACGAGGAGAAATGAGGCATCTAATTCAAAGGAGAATAGCAAACTTCCAGCCCCAAATTCATCTTCCATTGGATCCACGGGGAATACTAGTGAGATACAGTGCTTTACATGTAAGGGACATGGCCACAGGAAGAAAGATTGTCCCAACAAGCATACTATGCTGGTCACAGAGAATGGAGAATATGAGTCTTGTAGTGAACTAGAAGAAGAAACTGAAGATGGTGATGAGAATTATTGTGATTATAAGCAAGGTGCCTTCCATGTTGTCACTAAAGTTTAGAGTGTGCAGATCAAAGAAGCTGAGAATGGACAACGACGCAATATGTTTCAAACAAGAGCCAACGTGCAAGACAAGGTATGCAAGGTTATTGTTGATGGTGGAAGTTGTCACAATCTTATAGTAGAGAAATGTGTGATAAGCTTGGATTGAAGTTGCTGCAACACCCCACTCATATCATATCCAATGGTTGAGTGAATGTGGAGAGTTGAAGGTCACACACATGGTACAAGTGCAATTCAGATTGGAGACTATAATGACAATGTTGAGTGTGATGTTGTGCCCACAGAGGTGTCTCACTTGTCGTTTGGCAGACTGGGAATATGATCTTTCATCTCAACATTGTGGTAGAACCAATCAATACACCATCAAGTGGAAAGGAAAAGATTTGGTGCTAAGACCCATGACACCACAACAAATTATGGCCGACGACATGCAAAAAGTTTCTGAACTAAAAGTAGTGAGTAAGAAAGAGGGAGAGAAAAGGAAGGGGAGAGATATATATATATCCACAAATCGGTGAGTGAGTGCCATAAGCCAAAACTGATAGATAAAATAAAATAGGGGGATAGAACTTGATCATGTTGACCACAAAATCAGAACTGGGAGATGTGAGGCCCAAGCCAAATCAAGTGGCCGTTGTACTTGTGTACAAAGACGCTTTGCTTTCAGCTAACGACTTAACTTGTCTCCTGGTGTTGTTAGTGATGTCTAGTAGGATTCAAGGATGTTTTTTGGAGGAAGTACCCGCTGGTCTACCTCCCTTGTGTGGCATAGAACATCAGATTGACCTCACTCTAGGAGCAACACTTCTGAATCAACCTCCCTACCGCACCAATTCTGAAGAAACAAAGGAGATAGAAAGGCGGGTAGAAGAACTTTTAAAGAAAGGTTATGTTTGCGAAAGTTTAAGTCCTTGGGCTATACCTGTGATTTTGGTACCTAACAAAGATGCAATATGGCGAACGGTAATGGATTGTAGGCCTATCGATATTATAACTATTAGGTAGTGTCATCCTATTCCTAGGTTAGATGATATGCTTGATGAATTGTGTGGCTCTGCTGTTTTCTCTAAAATTGATTTGAGGAGTGGATACCGTCAGATTAGGATGAAAGGAGATGAATGGAAAACTGCTTTCAAAACAAAATTTGGGTTGTGTGAGTGGTTACTTATGCCTTTTGGGTCAACTAATGCACCAAGTACATTCATGAGATCGATGAACCATGTTTTGAGAGCTTACATTGGCAAATTTGTTGTTGTCACTTTGATGACATCCTAATCTATAGCTGATCCAGCGAGGGACATATTGAACATCTAAAACATGTGTTGAATGTGCTAAGGAAAGAAAAAAAATATGCTAACATTGAGAAGTGCTCCTTTTGCACAAACAAGGATGTTTTTCTTGGCTATGTTATTTGAGGACAGGGAATTGAAGTGGATGAATCTAAGGTGGAAGCTATCAAGAATTGGCGAACTCTGGTGAATGGAAGCCAAGTGAGAAGTTTTCATGGCCTTGCTGGTTTCTACAGGAGGTTTGTGAAAGATTTTAATATAATTGTTGCACCTTTGAATGAATTGAGAAAGGAATTTCTTTTAAATGGGTTGCACCACAAGAATAAGCATTTCTTGAGCTTAAGAAACAATTAACTGAAGCACCTTTGTTGATTTTACTGAATCACTAAAACTTTTGAGATAGAATGTGATGCTAGCGGAATAGGTGTTGGAGGTGTCTTAATGAAAGAACGAAAACCAATAGCATATTTGATATGAAGTATCCTTCGGTCATCCCCATGGACACCATACAGACTCGTCAAGCACCAAGTCAACTCGTAACAAGATATTGTGCATGTTCCATTGAAAGCGAGGTGAACTTACTCCTTTTTGAGCTTGACATGAATATGGATGAGACTTGGTTACTACCTCACCATGGAACCTTGTGCATCATTAGTATGAGGACGACCCCCAGCAAGGAGCTAAGGAGCCTCGCCAAGTCTAAGAAGAAGGACGAGAAGGTTGCACAAAAGATGTAGACCGGGAACATGAAGAAGACACACCCATTCGACCCCGTGTGCAATGCCCGTGTTGGACCCCATCTGCATGGCCTATCTAGAGAGTTTCTCGATACCCCATGTGCACGAGCTTCCAGGACCCCGTGCACACCGACCCCTCCATTGTAGTTACTGGCTAACTCATGCGCATATGCATGTACCATGCCCACGGGGCCCACTTAGCCCATGCGCACGGGCTCTCCTACAAGATGACTAGGATTTGTCTCTTTTGCCCCTCCACTTCGTCCCTCACCTCTATCCACCTATATATTCGTACCTAGATCATTTGTTAGGGTTACCAAAGTATATGAGATCATTTGAGAGAGCTTTACTCTTTATACCTCCATCTTGAGGATCAAGACCTCCTAAGGGAGAAGGATCCCCATCATAGGATCATCAAGACCTCCTAAGGGAGAAGGGTCTACCTAAATCATCAAGACCTCATCTCCTTTAGATTTGAGAAGAACCTTACCTTTGGGCTATTTTCCCTTGATTGTTCATGTTATGCTTGTGCATCTCATGTAGGCTATTCTAGTGGATGTGTGATTTGTGTTTTGTTTGAGCGATTTGTTGCGCTTCCCCTTTTCCCCTTCCAAGTGTGAAAAGATCATGAACTAGGGTTCCATCGTACAACAATATTTTAGTGAGAAGCTGAGTGGTGCACAACTGAATTATTCTATTTATGATAAATACGTATATGCTTTGGTTAGAGTCCTTGAAACATGGCAACACTACTTATGGCCTAAGGAATTTATTGTACATTATGATCATGGGGCTTTGAAACATTTGAAAGGCCAAGCTAAGCTGAATCGTGGGCATGCTAAATGGGTAGGATTCATTGAAACTTTCGCATATGTTGTGAAGTACAAGAGAGGAAAGGAAAACATGGTTGATGATGCTTTGTCTCGTAGGCATGTTCTTTTGACACAATTAGAAATGAAGGTACCAGGACTTGAGAGCTTAAAAGAATTGTATTGCACTGATCATATATTTTTAGAACCATATGCGAAATGTAAAGATGGGAAATGTTGGGATAAATACCATGTCATGATGGGTTCCTCTTTAGAGGTAACAAATTGTTTATTCCAGATTCGTCACTTAGGCCCTTATTTTTGCAGCAATCTCACGCAGGAGGATTAATGGGACACTTTAGTGGTGAGAAGACCTATGAGCTATTAGTTGATCAATTTTATTGGCTATGAGGAAGGACGTTAAGAGAATTGTGCAGCGATGCATCACATGCCATAAAGCTAAGTCTAAGTTGAATCCCCATGGCTTATAAATTCCCCTACCTCTTCCAAATGCTCCTTGGGAAGATATTAGCATGGATTTTGTTTTAGGACTGCCAAGGACTAAGAGGGGGAGGGATTCAATTTTTTTGTGGTTGATAGGTTCTAAAAAATGGCACATTTCATTCCGTGTCACAAGAACGACGATGCTTCACATGTTGATTTGTTTTTCAAGGAGGTTGTTCGCTTGCATGGAATACCGAGGACTATTGTTTCAGATCGTGATGTGAAGTTCATGAGTTACTTTGGAAAACATTATGGGTAAAGTTGGGAACCAAGATGTTGTTTTCAACATGTCACCCACAAACCGATGGGCAAACAGAGGTAGTGAACCACACCCTCTCAGCCTTGTTGCAGATAATGATCAAGAAGAATTTGAAGGAGTGGGAAGAGTGTTTATTGGGCGTGGAGTTTGCTTACAACAGAGAAGTTCACTCTACCACGATCATGTGCCCATTTGAGGTGGTATATGGATTCAAAACACTTGCACCAATCAACTTGTTGCCACTGCCATTACAAGATAGATGTAACATGGACACTTCAAAGCATGATGTATATGTGAAGAAGGCAAGAAGCTTCATTAGAAGAATAGAAAATAGATAGAAAAGAAGTCCAAGTACTATGCAGCTAAGGCAAACAAAAACCAGAAGGTGACTTTTGAGCCTGATGGTCTGGTTTGGATACATTTGCGCAAAGATCAGTTCCCAGAGGAGCGCAAATCCAAGCTAATACCTCGTGGACATAGACCATTCAAAGTCTTGGCCAAGATCAATGGCAATGCTTACAAGATTGAGCTTCCTCGAGACTATGTTGTGAGTGCAACATTCAACATTGTTCATTTGTCTCCATGCTTCAATCAAGAGGGTCAAGAGTCAAGGATGACTCCTTTTGAAGAGAGGGAGGATGATGAGGACATCCCAGGTTCACCTCGTTTATCACCTTCTCCTCATGATAAATCTCAACTATCAAATGAAGCTTCTACAAAGAAGATCTATTTGGGTCCCATGATAAGAGCCGTGCCAAACAAATAGAACAGAGGTGAATGCGCTCCTAGCTGATCATTATTCAAAACTATCTATGAGACCTTTATACTGCCCCAATCTTGTGTGCTAATTTTACTCAGGTACAATGTCGAATAAACAAGTTCATCTCATGAAGAAACCAGTTTTGAAGCTCAACAAGTTTGAAGAGAACAAGTTTCAACTCTGATGTAAACCAAGTTTTAGTGACAAGGGCAACTAGTTACACCCCAAGGAAGAACAACAAGCCATTTCGGTAATCTATTGTTGCATGCACATTTCCAGAATTCGTCCCAGAACTTGTTGCACCATGCCACATAAATATATGAGTATCCAACATGTGTGGGAGTACAAAATGGATAGCATATGAAGTCTACTTTCAGGAAAATCAAACAGTGCATCATTTGAAATCATGAGTCAATGGATATGAGAGTACCAATGCAAGTTGTCGAGAGCATTAATTGTTGCGCGAGACTCCATGTGTTTGTTGCCCTGCCCGGCTGGTTAGCATGCTTTTAGCCCCTCCTTTGAACTGTTTTCACACCTAAACTAAGAGGGTTGTTCCTAATATAAATACCCCTTCCCTCACATCAGCCACAACTCTTTGGCAATTTTATTTCAGCATAGGTTAGCTAAGTGCAACCATAATCTTAATAGTAGTCGTTGAGGCGGCGACCAGTTCGTGCTTCCAACTTTGTGCGTGGATTAAAAACTAAGAGTGGTTGGACGAATTTCGTGCGTGGAGTAAAAACTAAGAGTGGTTGGACGAATATTTATTGTCGTGTTGCATATGCAATAGTTGTTTGTTGCTGTGTTGCATATGCAATAGTTGGCTTCGGTCTTGTCAGGTTACACTAGTTAGGCATTACCTATTCACTGTTGACTGGGATCAAGGGGGAACGACTAGCATAGAAGATGGGCTTGTGGTGAAAAATAGAAAAAATGGTTCTGGACCATTGGATTGCAAATAGACGGTACAGGTTATGATGAAACCACCTGTGCGCACTATTAGCAAAAAGGACCCTCGCCCATGGTTAATTTGCTTCAGATATCCTTAACCTCCAAACCTGATCTCTCACTGCTAGGGATGCAAATGGAGTGGAAACTTTCCGTTTTTCCGGAGGAAAGATGGAAACGGAGAGGAAATGTGAAAAACGAAAACAGAAATTTGCAAAACGGAAGTGAAAATGAAATTTTTATGCGGAAACGGAAACAAAAATGGAACGGTGTTTTACGGTGGAACATGCATGAAAACGGAACTTTCCGTTTCCGTGAATATGAAATTTCTGTTTTTACTATAGACCTATGACTACTTTGTAGTCCAATCACCAAAGAGAACACAGTGACACAATTAGTAGAATTGATCTGAGGCCTAGCTTCTACTACCACACATGTACTTAGCTTGACCCTATACGCAATTGTCCAGTACAACTAAAATACTACGCTAAGTTGCTAACATAATGATATTATTTTGTAGCCATGTTAATAACTCATTAAATTTATTTGTTTTTTGTGTATTTTTCTATAATTCAAGGGGTTTTTTAAGTTTCGATCAATGCCCATTTCTATTTCCGTATCCATTTTGTATTTGCTCCGTGTCTGTTTCCGGTAGTATCTATTTCCGTATTCATTTATGAGGTTTCCCTATTCATTTCCGCTTCTACAAAAAATGTAAAAACAAATATAATAACACTTAGTTCCGTCCGTTTCCGTTCCATTTTCATCCCTACTCACTCCCAAGGAGAGTGGCAGACGGTGGCGGCGGCCCAGATCCGCGTCCTCTCTCGAGCAACTCGACTGCGGCAAGTCGGTGTTGGCATCCTCGCCTCCTCCCCATCTCTGGCTCTAGGAGCAGCTCGCAGGTATACTCCCTTGAGATCCGTACTCCCTTACTCCTACCACTCATGATCCGGATCCAGCAGTAGCTCGCCGGTGGCGGGCTCCTAAACTCCTTCCCCTCTCAAGTTCAACAGCAAGGTACACTGCTCCCACTCCCCTCCCCCAAATCTCTCCTCCAAATTTGTATATGTAATGGCCGCTAGCTACAAATCTCACCATGTTCGTGTTCTATCTAATATGCAACTCTCTAGTGTGCCTGTCAGAATTCCTGCACTAAATTTATTTCACAACCAATAATTAAAAACAGCTAGTTGTGCGTTCTGTACTAATTGCAGGAGATGGCTGGTGTACTAATTAATCTATCTCATTGTGTGCCAGCTAGAGATCCCACAATACAAGATTTTAATTTATGCTGGTTTGCCATGCTTGAGTCTTCAGGTATGCTGGTTTGCCATGCTCTAGGTTAGATCTATCAATTTGGATGAAATTAGAGAAACACTACAATCAACCAGATGACCTTTTTCGTGTTCCATCATATAAGAAGCTGGAGCTCTAGAAGCATGAACCACTATATGAAATTGTAGATAGCATTATTAGTGACTCATTCTAGTTGTTGCAATAAGAAAAAACGCATTTGGTTATTTTCAGTACCTCTGGAGATGCCTCATACCTGTTAGAATATAGATGAAAAGACCGGAGTATCCTTTTTGGGAATAAAAGATCATTCAATGGGTAAGTATCTTCCTGCTGGATCTATGGGGGATTGTTCTTATTCCCCATCATTATGCATGTGATGGCACATACATGAACATAATGTATTTGTAATCTGTTGTGAATCCTACGTGACCATGGTCGAGAGTTGTTTCAGAATTCTTACTGAATTGTAAACCAACTAAATCGTGCTCATTCTACACATAAAAAGGTGTCACCAGGTGCTAATCTCGACGATGAATATGTGAAGACTAATGAGTTGTGATTCTCCTTTTTATTTATTTTGTCCGCTTGTATCTCAAACAAATGATGTGACTAATCTAAAAGATAGTAGAGCTTACAAGCAGTTCATCTCAGCCTTAAAAGAATTTATCATTTATCGAAACAAAACTGCAAATATTTGCACCAAGAATAGTTTTGTCATTCTCAAGTGATATTTCTGATAATAAATGATGTGACTAATCTGGAAGACAGTAGAGCTTACAAGCAGTTCATCTCGGCCTTAAAAGAAATTATCATTTGACCTGCCGGCTGTCTGTTGTGACCTCTCAGTTTCATGATTAACTGGACCAGAGATTTGTTCCTGCGAGTCAAATGCATTGTTGATGCATATTCCGTCGATTAGCTCACAAGTAAATATTTGAAGTATGAATGTATGACACTTACATGATCTTGTGCTCAAACTGACTTGTATTTGCTTCAGTGTGGTCCTTCCCAGCAAGAAGCACTACAACTGGAGGTAGAAGCTAGAGCTCTTTTTTCATGTACGTCAAGAAACCAAAAGTTGATGCAAATTTTGACAGCAATGTGTGTTCAGGAGTGATCACCTTCATACTCGGTCTTGTTGGTCATGGACTAAAAATTATCATGTTATGTTATGTGTAAACTTGATATGTATGTATATCTGTGGTGTGCCTGAGATGCTCCAGTTTGGCATGCACTACGAATTTTGTGCCTAGGATGGTCCACTGACTCAAATATTTGTGCTTGGGGTGACTAGAAATGATCATGTCATGTATAACTTGATATGTATGCCTGGGATGCTCCAGTTTGACAAGTACGAAAAGAAGTTCTGCCTAGGATGTTCAAGTTGCTCCAATACTTGTGCTTGTGATGGTCCATTTTGAAATGTACTCATATTTGTGCTGAGATCGTCCAGTTTGACATTGACATGTACGCGAAATATTTGTGCATGGGATTGTCCAGCTTGACATGTACTGACCAACAGATTTTCTTGCATAATTAGTGATATAATAAAAGCCAGCATTTTCTACTTAAATATACATGCAGTACATCTGTGCAAAGAGGGGCATCAGCTGTGAAGATTTTTTTTTTCAGAGTACGCCAATGGCGTACCATATCTCTACTCCTAATGTCTCAGTTGGTAGTCTCCGTTCCGGATTTATTTTCGTCCCACCTATCATGATTTTTTTGTACCTACTCCCACCTAACGCTGAGACGCGTAGAACCAAAAAAAACTCCTGCCGAGTCCCCCACCCGCCTCCACGCCCTCGCACCATGAGTGAAAAACCATCCACGAAGCGAAACAAATAAAATCTACGAAAATTAACCAGCGAAAAAAAACCTACGAAAATTAACCAGCGAAAAAAAACCGACAAAAATTAATCAGCGAAAAAAAACACAAACGAATCGCACGCAGGTTCGACGGGGCTTCCCTCGATCTGTTTCCCAGGTCAATCCTCAGGACACCCCAGCGGCGACAGCCCTTCGCCATCGCCGAGATCCGAGGGGAGCCGCCGCCACCGAGGTCCGGGAGGAGCCGCCGCTGCACCGTCTTCCTCCTCTGCCGACCTCCGAGGCGCCCTACTCGTGGGCCGCCGCCGCCTCGCGGAACCCGAGGGTAGGGCAGGGCGTGATCGCGTTGCGGTCGAGGTCCAAGATCGCCGCCATCGACCTCTGAGATCGCCATCCCTCTCTATTTCTGGTTCGCTGGCCTCTCTCCCTTTTCCCAATATCTCTCTTTTGTGTGTGTGCATCGCTGCCGGCGTCCACTACCGGCCGCCTCCGCCGTCGATTGGTGCCCCCATGGCGCTACCGACTCCGATGAGATCTCCTATTTCCAACATATGCAGCCGCCTTGCTGTTCTGGCCCCATGTGCGGCCCCGTGGCTAACCCTAGCCACCTCTATCTCCGACGATGACGCCTCCTCTTCCTCTTGCAGTCCCGTCCTCGTCCTTGCTGGTGCTCCACACGTATATCCGATGGTGACGGCGACCGACGGGTTGTGGGCCTACCAGAGGGCACGGCAGGAGACAGCGCAAGGCCGCTCGTAGCAGGGCGCGTGGTCGATGCTCACGACAATGGTGGGCGTGAGCATGGCACAGGCAGCGGCCAGGTGCGTGCGGGTGGTAGCCGGCGAGGACATGTTGATGTTCATCCGGGGCACACGGTGAGTATTCTCTGTTTATGTGAATAGATGCATCAGCCATAAGGCTGCACCATCTCCAAGTATTTCTGGGTCAATCGCAGTGCATGATAGATACCGATCCTCCTCTTTGCAGTTAATTAAATAGATCTGTTAGCTGGTAGCTACGCAAATGATCACAAAGAGAAGACTACCGCTGGTTCGAATGCTCTCTCCTCTTTGTAGTTAATTAAATAGATCTGTTAGCTGCTTAACTGCTACAACTGATTGTATCACCGGACGGTTACTTTGGGTGAATTGGGCAGAACAAATTACGCCATGTATGTTCCATCTCATTTTGTTCAACGCTTGTGCTTTTTGTAATTGGGAGTCTCCAAGTTTTGATTTCATTTATTAGAATGATTGCTACTATCTGTGATGAGGACATCAATACCATTGTTACACCCACAGCCCCTACTGTTACATATACTGGACCAATTACTAGAGCTCGCGCACGCCAATTAAATTACCAGGTACTTTCGTTTCTTAGTAATGATTCTAATGTTCATGAGATTATGATGCTGCCTAAATTGGATACATTTGTTTTGCTTACAAATGAAGGGCCTAGCTTGGAGAAGGATGAACATTGGAGCAAGAACACGCATGGAGTTGATGGCATGCGCAAGGGGATCAAGAACGGAGTTACAAGTGATGATTTCAGGACTTTGAAGCCGCCATAAGGAGTGCATGAAGCCTTGGACGAAATATACAAGATGCCACTTCATAATATTCGTCCATAGGCTATTCTAGGTGCTGCGTCACCTTATTAATGGGCCAGGCCCATGTAATTTCGAAATACTTAAGTATAGGCTATTTTTAGAGTCCGTATGTGTGGGGAAACAAGAGTTAGGGTTAGTTTCGGACCCCACCCTCAAGGTCCACGAAATTCCCCCCTCTTCCTCCATATATACAGCCCTTAGGGCGTCGTTTAGACTTTGGGTTTTGTTTAGATTAAAAGTTCTCCATAGCTGCAACTTCGCGTACTTCGTTTGTGTCCAACGACCAGACCAAGACGTCACAGAACCCCACCTTGATCAATAAAGCTTTCATCTTATATTCGCAATATCCCGATTGCAATCTCAGTTTCTTGCTTGTTCTTCGTTTGCTCGCAGGAAACAGACCCTCGTGGTCAGGTTGATCGTGCTCCGGCGTGGTCAATAACCCTCGGAAGTTGGTTTAGCGATTGCTAAGGCGCGACGTCTCGCACGTTCGTAGTCGGATCGTCAAGGTCGACTCCCACAGAAAATGATAGCCACCATCTCATTGAAACATCGGGACACCTTAGCCTCTATCAATCTGCTTGATGAATGGAATGTGAAGATTGTATAAAACAGTAGGATTTTCAGTTTGTATGCTCGTCCAGTAACTGAGTTTTTACAGGTTTCATGATACAATAATTGTGCAAATGTGTTAGACTTTCTAATTACTTTTGCAGTGCCATTTAATTGTTAAACTTTCTAATGGGCATGCTTCTCAGATCCAAGGCATGGAGAACTCCAAGGAGTTTGCTGACAAGTTGTTTGGGATATGTCGAGGCAGAGGAACATTGAGCCGGAGATTACTGATCACATCTTGGACTAAGCTATGTTCAGTTTAAGTCAATCTAACATACTGATGAAAATTTTCCTTTGGGTGTCTCACATTAACAGGTGGAACATGAACATTGATGGGATGCTCACAGAAGATGAAGTCAAGAAGGTGGCTACGCAAATGATCAAAAAGAGAAGACTACCGCTGGTTCGTCTTCCCCCGCCCCTTCAACTATGTTCACGTCTGCACATCAATCTATTGATATTGTTTGGGATTTTTTCCAGGGCCTTTTGATCGACCATGTGATTCAAAAAGCTCTTTAGTGCAGTTTGCAACAACAAAAATCAGAGGATTGGTCGTTTGTAAGGGTGGATATCTCAGAGGCGGCAGCCACCCAGATTGGAATTTAATTTCAATCTATTTCCCTGTCTGAAGTTTCATACTAGATGATATGTTCCTATGATGTGATTTGTTTATGGAGATGGAGAGATGTGTAGGCACTTATTAGTTTAGAATTTTGCGATAAGATGAAACTAACTATTGATCTGATATGCTCTTAGAGTTGCAAGTGGTACTATGTTCCTACCTGCGTCGACCCGAGCAGTTGCGAGAGCGAATGAAGCTGCGGTTGCACGGACAAGCTTGTGGAGGTGTCAGTATGCACGCATGCATCCCTGATTTGGAGCATGCCTCTAGCCTGGTAGGATTCTCGCTCTACACCGACCTCAAGGGCATTCATCTATCTGTGTCGTGCTCGGGACCATGCACTAATGCAGGTGCGGTTCTTCAGCTTTTCTTTGTCTTTTTCTTGGTATGTATATCTCTCAATCTTGTGAGCCGTGATTTTCATGTTGCCATGTATGCCATTGTGTCCTGTATAGTGATTCTTCTTATTATTTTTGAGTGGCATAATTATTCTTATTGAGGCACTACCGCTGCCTAATTTGCTTATAGAAATAACATACTAATTAATACAGGGAGAGAGTATGATTTTTTGACACAATCTGCAGTACCCGTGAGCCTGCCCATAGGTAGATATGGATACATTTTGTAGCTTCCATTCTTGTTTTCTCTCATTGAAATTATGGATTTGGAAACTAATCATGGAGTGTCTAGATTGCCAGCTATATTACCAAGTGCGCTGAAGGAAAAGCTGCTGCCACTATTGATGACCACTCTAGGTGATATAATTCATGTTTGCTTTGTTGTTTCAGTAACTTCCTGTAGCATATTGGTTCCATCTTTTTTTGCATCATGGTACATTATTATCATCTTGATATATATCATTTGGTCAATTGAAGATTTGCGTGCAGGGTAGAATTCTTGGTTGATTTTAGAATTTTGTTGTTGATTAGTTGGCCAACAGACTTTTAGGAAATTCAAGGCGTCATTTAGTGTACTATATGTCATATTTGCCTTATATCTATACTCACAATATTTCCGCATCATCTGAACAAATGATGCTAAATTGATATAATTATTTTGGATCAGTGTCATCTTCTCAATGTTGAACAGCCAAAATATATACATAGTGAGCAGTCCGCCGCACATGCTCATACGTCATATTTATGTACTGTTTAACACGGCAAAAATTGGTCAAACATTTAAACATTTCTACTGTTTAACACAACCAAAGTATATACATAATGATCATGAAGGAAATATGCCCTAGAGGCAATAATAAAGTTATTATTTATTTCCTTATATCATGATAAATGTTTATTATTCATGCTAGAATTGTATTAACCGGAAACATAATACTTGTGTGAATACATAGACAAACAAAGTGTCACTAGTATGCCTCTACTTGACTAGCTCGTTAATCAAAGATGGTTATGTTTCCTAACCATAAACAAAAGAGTTGTTATTTGATTAACGGGATCACATCATTAGGAGAATGATGTGATTTACATGACCCATTCCATTAGCTTAGCACCCGATCGTTTAGTATGTTGCTATTGCTTTCTTCATGACTTATACATGTTCCTATGACTATGAGATTATGCAACTCCCGTTTGCCGGAGGAACACTTCGTGTGCTACCAAACGTCACAACGTAACTGGGTGATTATAAAGGAGCTCTACAGGTGTCTCCAAAGGTACATGTTGGGTTGGCGTATTTCGAGATTAGGATTTGTCACTCCGATTATCGGAGAGGTATCTCTGGGCCCTCTTGGTAATGTACATCACATAAGCCTTGCAAGCATTGCAACTAATGAGTTAGTTGCGAGATGATGTATTACGGAACGAGTAAAGAGACTTGCCGATAACGAGATTGAACTAGGTATTGAGATACCGACGATCGAATCTCGGGCAAGTAACATACCGATGACAAAGGGAACAACATATGTTGTTATGCGGTCTGACCGATAAAGATCTTCGTAGAATATGTAGGAGCCAATATGGGCATCCAGGTCCCGCTATTGGTTAATGACCGGAGACCTGTCTCGGTCATGTCTACATGGTTCTCGAACCCGTAGGGTCCGCATGCTTAAGGTTACGATGACAGTTATATTATGAGTTTATGCATTTTGATGTACCGAAGTTTGTTCGGAGTCCCGGATGTGATCACGGACATGACGAGGAGTCTCGAAATGGTCGAGACATAAAGATTGATATATTGGAAGCCTATGTTTGGATATCGGAAGTGTTCCGGGTGAAATCGGGATTTTACCGGAGAACCGGGAGGTTACCGGAACCCCCCGGGAGCTATATGGGCCATAGTGGGCCTTAGTGGAAAAGAGAAGGGGCTGCCCAAAGTGGGCCGCGCGCCCCTCCCCTCCCTTGGTCCGAATAGGACAAGGAGAGGGGGCCGGCCACCCTCTCTCTTTTCCCCCCTCCGCGAATCCTATTCCAACTAGGATTGGGGGGGAATCCTACTCCCAGAGGGAGTAGGACTCTCCTGGCGCGCCTCTCCTAGGCCGGCCGCACCCCCCCTTTAGTCCTTTATATACGGAGGCAGGGGCACCCCAGAAAGACACAAGTTGATCCACGTGATCATATTCTTAGCTGTGTGCGGCGCCCCCTTCCACCATAGTCCTCGATAATATTGTAGCGGTGCTTAGGCGAAGCCCTGCGACAGTAGTGCATCAAGATTGTCACCACGCCGTCGTGCTGACGGAACTCTTCCCCGACACTTTGCTGGATCGGAGTCCGGGGATCGTCATCAAGCTGAACGTGTGCTAGAACTCGGAGGTGCCGTAGTTTCGGTGCTTGATCGGTCGGGCCGTGGAGACGTACGACTACATCAACCAAACGCTTCCGTTGTCGATCTACAAGGTATGTAGATCACACTCTCCCCTCATTGCTATGCATCACCATGATCTTGCGTGTGCGTAGGAATTTTTTTGAAATTACTACGTTCCCCAACAGTGGCATCCGAGCCTAGGTTTTATATGTTGATGTTATATGCACGAGTAGAACACAAGTGAGTTGTGGGCGATATAGGTCATACTGCTTACCAGCATGTCATACTTTGGTTCGGCGGTATTGTTGGACGAAGCGGCCCAGACCGACATTGCGCGTACGCTTATGCGAGACCGGTTCTCCCGACGTGCTCTGCACATAGGTGGCTTGCGGGTGATAGTTTCTCCAACTTTAGTTGAACCAAGTGTGACTACGCCCGGTCCTTGCGAAGGTTAAAACAGCACCAACTTGACAAACTATCGTTGTGGTTTTGATGCGTAGGTAAGATTGGTTCTTGCTTAAGCCCGTAGCAGCCACGTAAAACTTGCAACAACAAAGTAGAGGACGTCTAACTTGTTTTTGCAGGGCATGTTGTGATGTGATATGGTCAAGACATGATGCTGAATTTTATTGTATGAGATGATCATGTTTTGTAACCGAGTTATCGGCAACTGGCAGGAGCCATATGGTTGTCGCTTTATTGTATGCAATGCAATCGCGCTGTAATGCTTTACTTTATCACTAAGCGGTAGCGATAGTCGTGGAAGCACAAGCTTGGCGAGACGACAATGATGCTACGATGGAGATCAAGGTGTCGCGCCGGTGATGATGGTGATCACGACGGTGCTTCGGAGATGGAGATCACAAGCACAAGATGATGATGGCCATATCATATCACTTATATTGATTGCATGTGATGTTTATCTTTTATGCATCTTATCTTGCTTTGATTGACGGTAGCATTATAAGATGATCTCTCACTAATTATCAAGAAGTGTTCTCCCTGAGTATGCACCGTTGCGAAAGTTCTTCGTGCTGAGACACCACGTGATGATCGGGTGTGATAGGCTCTATGTTCAAATACAATGGGTGCAAAACAGTTGCACACGCGGAATACTCAGGTTATACTTGACGAGCCAAGCATATACAGATATGGCCTCGGAACACGGAGACCGAAAGGTCAAGCGTGAATCATATAGTAGATATGATCAACATAGCGATGTTCACCAATGAAACTACTCCATCTCACGTGATGATCGGACATGGTTTAGTTGATTTGGATCACGTAATCACTTAGAGGATTAGAGGGATGTCTATCTAAGTGGGAATTCTTAAGTAATATGATTAAATTGAACTTAAATTTATCATGAACTTAGTCCTGGTAGTATTTTGCAAATTATGTTATAGATCAATAGCTCGCGTTGTTGCCTCCCTGTGTTTATTTTGATATGTTCCTAGAGAAAATTGTGTTGAAATATGTTAGTAGCAATGATGCGGATTGGATCCGTGATCTGAGGTTTATCCTCATTGCTGCACAGAAGAATTATGTCCTTGATGCACCGCTAGGTGACGGACCTATTGCAGGAGCAGATGCAGACGTTATGAACGTTTGGCTAGCTCAATATGATGACTACTTGATAGTTTAGTGCACCATGCTTAATGGCTTAGAATCGGGACTTCAAAGACGTTTTGAACGTCATGGAGCATATGAGATGTTCCAGGAGTTGAAGTTAATATTTCAAGCAAATACCCGAGTTGAGAGATATGAAAGTCTCCAACAAGTTCTATAGCTAAAAGATGGAGGAGAATCGCTCAACTAGTGAGCATGTGCCCAGATTGTCTGAATACAACAATCGCTTGAATCAAGTGGGAGTTAATCTTCCAGATAAGATAGTGATTGACAGAATTCTCTAGTCACCATCACCAAGTTAGTAGAACTTGTGATGAACTATGATATGCAAGGGATAACGAAAACGATTCCCAAGCTCTTCGTAATGCGGAAATTGACGAAGGTAGAAATCGAGAAAAACATCAAGTGTTGATGGTAGACAAGACCACTAGTTTCAAGAAAAGGGCAGAGGGAAGAAGGGGAACTTCAAGAAGAACAGCAAGCAAGTTGCTGCTCAAGTGAAGAAGCCCAAGTCTGGTCCTAAGCCTGAGACTAAGTGTTTCTACTGCAAAGGGACTGGTCACTGGAAGCGGAACTACCCCAAGTGATTGGCAGATAAGAAGGATGGCAAAGTGAACATAAGTATATTTGATATACATGTTATTGATGTGTACTTTACTAGTGTTTATAGCAACCCCTCAGTATTTGATACTAGTTCAGTTGCTAAGATTAGTAACTCGAAACGGGAGTTGCAGAATAAACAGAGACTAGTTAAGGGTAAAGTGACGATGTGTGTTGGAAGTGGTTCCAAGATTGATATGATCATCATCGCACACTCCCTATACTTTCGGGATTAGTGTTGAACCTGAATAAGTGTTATTTGGTGTTTGCGTTAAGCATGAATATGATTTGATCATGTTTATTGTAATACGGTTATTCATTTAAGTAAGAGAATAAATTATTGTTCTGTTTACATGAATAAAACCTTATATGGTTACACACCCAATGAAAATAGTTCGTTGGATCTCGATCGTAGTGATACACATAATCATAATATTGAAACCAAAAGATGCAAAGTTAATAATGATAGTGCAACTTATTTGTAGCACTGCCGTTTAGGTCATATTGGTGTAAAGCGCATGAAGAAACTCCATGCTGATGGGATTTTGGAATCACTTGATTATGAATCACTTGATGCTTGCGAACCATGCCTCATGGGCAAGATGACTAAGACTCCGTTCTCCGGAGCGAGCAACTGACTTATTGGAAATAATACATACTGATGTATGCGGTCCGATGAGTGTTAAGGCTCACGGCAAGTATCGTTATTTTCTGAACTTCACAGATGATTTGAGCAGATATGGGTATATCTACTTGATGAAACATAAGTCTGAAACATTTGAAAAGTTCAAAGAATTTCAGAGTGAAGTGGAAAATCATTGTGACAAGAAAATAAAGTTTCCACGATCTGATCGCGGAGACAAATATTTGAGTTACGAGTTTGGTCTTCAATTAAAACAATGTGGAATAATTTCACAAACTCATGCCACATGGAACACCACAGCATAATGGTGTGTCCAAACGTCATAACCGTACTTTATTGGATATAGTGCAATCTATGATGTCTCTTACCGATCTACCACTATTGTTTTGGGGTTATGTATTAGAGACAGTTGCATTCACGTTAAATAGGGCACCATCTAAATCCGTTGAGACGACACCATATGAACTATGGTTTGGCAAGAAACCTAAGCTGTCATTTCTTAAAGTTAGGGACTGCGATGCTTATGTGAAAAAGTTTCAACATGATAAGCTCGAACCCAAATCGGAGAAGTAAATCTTCATAGGATATCCAAAGGAAACTATTGGATACACCTTCTATCACAGATCCGAAGGCAAGACTTTTGTTGCTAAATTCGGAAACTTACTAGAAAAGGAGTTTCTCTCGAAAGAAGTGAATGGGAGGAAAGTAAAAAAAAAACTTGATAAGGTAATTGTACCTTCTCCCTTATTGGAAAGTAGTTCATCACAGAAATCTGTTCCTGTGACTACTACACCAATTAGTGAGGAAGCTAATGATGATGATCATGTAACTTCAGATCAAGTTATTACCGAATCTCGCAGGTAAACCAGAGTGAGATCCGCACCAGAGTGTTTCGGTGATCCTGTTCTGGAGGTCATGTTACTTGACCATGACGAACTTGCGAACTATGAGGAACCGATGATGAGCCCAGATTCCGCAAAATGGCTTAAGGCCATGAAATCTGAGATGGGATCCATGTATGAGAACAAAGTATGGACTTTGGTTGACTTGCCCGATGATCGGCAAGCAATTGAGAATAAATGGATCTTCAAGAGGAAGACGAACGCTGATAGTAGTGTTACTATCTACAAAGCTAGAATTGTCACAAAAGGTTTTCGACAAGTTCAAGGTGTTGACTACGATGAGAGTTTCTCACTCGTATCTATGCTGAAATCTGTCCGAATCATGTTAGCAATTGCTGCATTTTATGAAATCTGGCAAATGGATAACAAAACTGCAATCCTTAATGGATTTCTTAAAGAAGAGTTGTATATGATGCAACCAGAAGTTTTTTTCAATCCTAAAGGTGTTAACAAAAATGCAAACTCCAGTGATCCATCTATGGACTGGTGTAAGCATCTCGCAGTTGGAATATACGCTTTGATAAGTTGATCAAAGCATATAGTTTTATACAGGCTTGCGGTGAAGCCTGTATTTACAAGAAAGTGAGTGGGAGCACTACAACATTTCTGATAAGTATATGTGAATGACATATTGTTGATCGAAAATAATGTAGAATTATTCTGCAAAGCATAAAGGAGTGTTTGAAAGGAGTTTTTCAAAGAAAGACCTCGGTGAAGTTACTTATATATTGAGCATCAAGATCTATAGAGATAGATCAAGACGCTTGATAAGGTTTTTCAATAAATACATACCTTAACAAGATTTTGAAGTAGTTCAAAATGGAACAGACAAAGAAAGAGTTTCTTGCCTATGTTACAAGGTGTGAAATTGAGTAAGACTCAAAGCCCGACCACGGCAGAAGATAGAAAGAGAATGAATGTCATTCCCTATGCCTTGGTCATAGGTTCTATAAAGTATGCCATGCTGTGTACCAGATCTATTGTATACCCTACCACTGAGTTTGGCAAGGGAGTACAATAGTGATCTAGGAGTAGATCACTGGACAGCGGTCAAAATTATCCTTAGTGGAATAAGGATATGTTTCTCGATTATGGAAGTGAAAAAAGGTTCGTCGTAAAGGGTTACGCCGATGCAAGTTTTGACACTAATCTAGATGAATCTAAATCTCAATCTAGATACATATTGAAAGTGGGAGCAATTATCTAGAGTAGCTCCGTGCAGAGCATTGTTGACATAAATATTTGCAAAATACTTCCGGATCTGAATGTGACAGACCCGTTGACTAAAATTATCTCACAAGCAAAACATAATCACACCTTAGTACTCTTTGGGTGTTAATCACATAGCGATGTGAACTAGATTACTGACTCTAGTAAACCCTTTGGGTGTTGATCACATATCGATGTGAACTATGGGTGTTAATCACATGGTGATGTGAACTATTGCTGTTAAATCACATGGCGATGTGAACTAGATTATTGACTCTAGTGCAAGTGGGAGACTGAAGGAAATATTCCCTAGAGGCAATAATTCAGTTATTATTTATTTCCTTATATCATGATAAATGTTTATTATTCATGCTAGAATTGTATTAACCGGAAACATAATACTTGTGTGAATACATAGACAAACAAAGTGTCACTAGTATGCCTCTACTTGACTAGCTCGTTAATCAAAGATGGTTATGTTTCCTAACCATAAACAAAAGAGTTGTTATTTGATTAACGGGATCACATCATTAGGAGAATGATGTGATTGACATGACCCATTCCATTAGCTTAGCACCCGATCGTTTAGTATGTTGCTATTGCTTTCTTCATGACTTATACATGTTCCTATGACTATGAGATTATGCAACTCCCGTTTGCTGGAGGAACACTTTGTGTGCTACCAAACGTCACAACATAACTGGGTGATTATAAAGGAGCTCTACAAGTGTCTCCAAAGGTACATGTTGGGTTGGCGTATTTCGAGATTAGGATTTGTCACTCCGATTGTCGGAGAGGTATCTCTGGGCCCTCTCGGTAATGTACATCACATAAGCCTTGCAAGCATTGCAACTAATGAGTTAGTTGCGAGATGATGTATTACGGAACGAGTAAAGAGACTTGCCGGTAACGAGATTGAACTAGGTATTGAGATATCGACGATCGAATCTCGAGCAAGTAACATACCGATGACAAAGGGAACAACGTATGTTGTTATGCGGTCTGACCGATAAAGATCTCCGTAGAATATGTAGGAGCCAATATGGGCATCCAGGTCCCGCTATTGGTTATTGACCGGAGACCTGTCTCGGTCATGTCTACATGGTTCTCGAACCCGTAGGGTCCGCACGCTTAAGGTTACGATGACAGTTATATTATGAGTTTATGCATGTTGATGTACCGAAGTTTGTTCGGAGTCCCGGATGTGATCACGGACATGACGAGGAGTCTCGAAATGGTCGAGACATAAAGATTGATATATTGGAAGCCTATGTTTGGATATCGGAAGTGTTCCGGGTGAAATCGGGATTTTACCGGAGAACCGGGAGGTTACCGGAACCCCCCGGGAGCTATATGGGCCATAGTGGGCCTTAGTGGAAAAGAGAAGGGGCTGCCCAAAGTGGGCCGCGCGCCCCTCCCCTCCCTTGGTCCGAATAGGACAAGGAGAGGGGGCCGGCCACCCTCTCTCTTTTCCCCCTCCGCGAATCCTATTCCAACTAGGATTGGGGGGGGGGGAATCCTACTCCCAGAGGGAGTAGGACTCTCCTGGCGCGCCTCTCCTAGGCCGGCCGCACCCCCCCTTTAGTCCTTTATATACGGAGGCAGGGGCACCCCAGAAAGACACAAGTTGATCCACGTGATCATATTCTTAGCCGTGTGCGGCGCCCCCTTCCACCATAGTCCTCGATAATATTGTAGCGGTGCTTAGGCAAAGCCCTGCGACAGTAGTGCATCAAGATCGTCACCACGCTGTCGTGCTGACGGAACTCTTCCCCGACACTTTGCTGGATCAGAGTCCGGGGATCGCCATCAAGCTGAACGTGTGCTAGAACTCGGAGGTGCTGTAGTTTCGGTGCTTGATCGGTCGGGCCGTGGAGACGTACGACTACATCAACCAAACGCTTCCGTGATCGATTTACAAGGTATGTAGATCACACTCTCCCCTCGTTGCTATGCATCACCATGATCTTGCGTGTGCATAGGAAATTTTTTGAAATTACTACGTTCCCCAACATATCAGTCCTCCGCTGCACACATTTAAACATTTCTATTGTTTAACACAGCCAAAGTATATACATAATGATCAGTCCTCCGCTGCACATTAGATCCAGCCTCCCTCCCTTGACACCATTCTTCTTACTTATTATTATTTATTTAAAAATATATTTAGTTTTATTTTTTAGCTACTTCAATTCATTTGTATATGGTTAGTTCCATCGCACTACGAGGATGATCCATGGCTGGTCGCGGACGATCACCTACGAGGACGATTCATGGCCGGTTGGGGATGGTTAGTTCCATCACACTACGAGGAGATGATTCATGGCCGGTCAGGGATGGTCAACTGCGGTGAGCACGAGTACCTCCTCCATATCCTCCCTATACTAGCACCCTTGGCAATGAAAATGACGGCCAGGAGAATCCCTCCTTCACACCTCTTTTCCATCTCTGTCAGATTGTCCTCTCCAGCAAGGTGTCTATGCATGAATCATATTTATGATTTCTTTGCATTTTTAACAATTAATATAGATTTTTGTACCCACAACCCGAAGGCCAACCTTAATACTGGACCTTGAGAGGGGCATGTGGTCAACCATGCCGGAGGACGCAGAGGAGTTGTTTGGGAATGTTATCATCAGAGGACCCAAGAAGCAGCCCACCACGGATGCATGGACCAACCACACAAGTCCATTGTGAGTTTGATGTTTCTCATGTGTTCACTGTGGTCCAATGAATATCTGATGGGCAATGGTCTCATGACATTTCCTTTCTGAAAATTTAAATTTATAGCTTGCAATCCATCTGTGGCGAGGGTTCATGACAGACAAGCCAATAGATTTGGGGGTCCACTTCCCGGTGAAACAAATGTTCATTGCGGACAATACAAAGACGATGATTGGTACAATGAGGTGAATATATTAGAATTTTTATTCTTCTCTCTCCATGTCTATGTTTGTGCTTGATCAACTGTCCACTTAATGATTTTAGTTGTACAAAGTCCTAAGCTGGTCTCACTAGGTCGTACCCAGTGGCGGAGACAGGGGGACCAGCAGGGGCCCTGGCCCCCCCTAACACCATGATTTTGCATGTAATTTGCTATGAACAGTGGCAAAATTAGTACTAATTTGCTGCTAAAAATCTAATTTTCAACACTTCGGCCCTCCCCAACCTGTTTTAGTAGAACTTGGCCTCCCTTATAGATATTTTATGGCTCCGCTACTGATTCGTACTCGCACCACACCGCGGGAAGGTTATGGGCAAGGTGGTTGAGCTTGATGCCAATGAGTTGGAGGTTATTGCTTTGGCAACGCCGGAGGCCGTTCATGCGAAGAGGAGATGTGCCTGGTGACGAGAAGTCTTAGACCACCAGTGAGTTTTGCTTCCTATCAGTTCAGCACTTGAATTATCTCTAATCATGTACTTCAGGTTCTACCATCTTCCATATTTACCATGTTTTGTCACTTAACAAAATTTACATAACTATTTTGTGTATGTATGCAAAATTCTGGTTTAGAAACGTAATGCAGAATTATGAACAAAATTATCATTCAGTATTAATAATTTACATTTATCATAAGAAATGGCAAACTCATAGGTATTTCAATCTAGAAATTACAATTCAATGTTCAGGGAAGATGGCGAGCTTCTAATTAGCGGTAACTTTATTCTGTTGAAACTGAAAGATATGGATGAGCCATGATAATGAGTGTTAGGGGGTTGGATGACACGACGTAAAAAGATATCATTTTTACTAAATAACTTCATTTTCCGCAGAAACTTCCTTGCACTAAACTTACAATATTGGCTTCTCCAGATGTACATAAGCTATTAGCTCTTACCTCTATTTAATTCCACTCATATTTACGAAAGTGCACTTTTGATCCCGAGTTCACAATCTCCCTGATGAACAGTAAAATCCAAAAAATTAGTTAAAGAATTCAAAAAAAATCTGGATTTAAACATCTATGAAAGTTTTAACTTCCTGCAAATATTGGTGATGAAATAACATTGGTGGAGGTATGGACAAAAAGAAAAAAATCGATGCTCCAAAATGTTTCCGAGAACAAATCTTTTGGAGCGTTGATTTTTTTCCCACACCTACACGAATGTCATTTCATCAAAAGCATTTGCAAGAAGTTAAAACTTACACAATTTTTTATAAAAAAAATCAATTTTTTTATATTTTTTACCGTGTTTTCGGATTTTACTGTTCATCAAGGAGCATGTGAGCTCGGGTTCAAATACTCCACGTCTTCATATTTATTCCTATTCTCCTTTTGTCATTTTTTACATTTAAGCATATAGTGTTTTGCTGTGTCTCAAAGTTTTACCTTTTTAAAAGTGATATGTGTTTATATTTTGTGGATGTTTTTGTTGCTGGTATATATTCTCAAGTGATAATCATCATATCTTGTCAATCTCTATGTTATGAGAGCTATATAAATATAATCGGATCTAAATTTGATAGTATGCTACCTTGGCCAATATACTGCATCATGTGAAGGATGCAAGGTTGCACCTTCGAGCTCAAAATTTGATGTCTTCACATTGAAGGATCCAATCCATCAACTTTGGAGTTTGAACATGTCACTTGTGATGGGGAGAGGAAGAGATGACTTGCATACACTGGAGAATGAGTGTGTTAGCAGCGTGGTGGCTCAGGACTGTACAAGTTGTAGTAGCCCCTTCCCTTATAAATGTATTGTTTTGATTGGAAGCACCTTATAATTTAGCTAATATATGGATTTCATTTACATCGTCTGTCCAAGTATGCGAGGCCCATGAGACGGGCATTACTTCTCTTTTTTGTCAGTATTTTGATAGGGGACCTATGTATATGGAAGGAGTTAGTATCATGTAAATCATATCACCAATTTAAGGATCCTCATGTTTTCTTACTTTTCAACACTTATTTGTGATGTTGTTCACAAGTTTTCAATTTCATTCTGTAGAATGAAGATAATATTTTTGTTGTATTTTTTGTCCATGTAGAGGATACAAGACATCATATTAAGTAATCAATTAATGAAACAATGAATTAACTTACATATGTGTATGTTTATGCCTCACTCTTTGTCCCTCCTAGCGAGAGGGAGACAATAAGGACGGTTGTCTTCGGGTGTCCCCCAACGTGGTTGATGGGTTGGCGGTGTGAGGAAATGTGTGACTATGGAGGGAGCTCAACAATTAGTCTACAATGACAGGAAGAAAGGATGTTATGGGAAGAGAGTGGTTGATTGCAAATAAAGTGTTAGCTATGTTGCAGCTATTGTCCACACAGCTGAATTTGGAGAGCCTACCAGCTGTCCATTTGATGTCCAAACATGCCCAAATATACTAGGAAGAAATGAGCTTCGACCTTGAAGACAACTTTAGTCATTTGTTTAATTCATTTACATGCATTGTATTGTAGCCCGTAGCAACGCATGGGCGGTCTACTAGTTTTTATAGGAGCTGTGAAGATTTGGAGGTAGGCTTATTTACTGGGTAAAAATGTTTGGATATGAAGAAAGCTGAGGTGGTAAGTGCAATAGTCCTATTTCATATCCAACTAGTAGCAGGGGTTTCTGTCAATATGTACATTGAGTGGTCTGGGGTCCTCCACTTGTAAGTGCATCTAGTGCCACCCCTAGTTGGTTTTGGAGTATTGACGACAAACCTGGTTGAGGGACTAATGTGTTTGTGAGAATTGCAGGATAACACAGGTAGAAGTCCCTCATTGATTCGGTTTTCCTACCGGAGATGACCCCTAAAAATGTATGAAGACATTGAAGTCAAAGGTGGTATGTGAAGACATTCACATTGAAGACTATGCCAAGAGAAGACATCGCGTGAAGACTATGGAGCGCAAAGACTTAGTTGTTTCGTCGTTCTTTTTCTTCTTTGTTGAGTCATAGGAACCACCGTACTATTAAGTGGGGTCCAAGTGAACTAGTCATAATGACTGAAGTGACGCTTAACCAAAATCCTATGTCTTCGAGCGAAGACAATGAGAGCAAATCTTATCTAGAGCTGGATAAGTCAGCTTTGCTTGTAGCTCAAGTAATGTTGCCGTGTGTGTTTGAAATCTGACCGTTGGAACACGTGTCAGTTCCTTAGTGACCCAGGGTCATTTCGGACAAATCAGGTCGGGTTGCCTAGTGGATATAAATAGCCCACCCCTATACCATAAATTGGTTGGCTGCTCAGAGTTAGTGCATGGCTTTTGTCGTTTGAGAGCAACCCACCTCGAAGCCTTTAAGAGAGAAATCCTTGCGAGGACAAAGCCCTAAACACCCAGAGCCAAAGAGTGTTAGGCATCACTGAAGTCTTCCTCTCTGTGTGATCTGAAGACTTATTACACTTGAGGACTGTGAATCCTCCAGCCGGTCAGGCGTCGTGTTCTGAGCATCCAAGAGTCATTGTGGATCGCCGATGAACAAAGTCTGTGAAGGTTTGGAAGTCTACCTTGAAGACTTACCAGAGTAATTAGGCGAGGACTGGGTGTCCTTAGCTCAAGGGGAATAAGGTGAAGACGCGGTCCTCTGAGTTGAATCTCAGCCTCCCTAACCAAACGTACAGTTGTCACAGCAACTGGAACTGGTCCAACAAATCATTGTCTTCAACGAGCCACTGGTTCTATCCTTCACATCTCTTTATTTGCATATTAGTCCTTGTGAAGTCATTGCCTGTTTGCATTATCTATTTGTCTTCACTGTGTGACTGCTTATTCTGATTGGCTTCATACTATCTTCCATCCTGATCCATACTGCCTAGCTGCTATTAGTCTTTGTGCTTTCACTTCATTGAATACTTGACTATGGCTTGGCTAGTGTAGTCTACCTTCCGCTGCATGTTAATAGGTTCATTTCTATCGTTTGTCTTCGAAACTTCCATGTTTTGAAGACTTTCATAAAAATCGCCTATTCACCCCCCCCTCTAGTCGATCACTAGCACAATTGGTATCAGAGCAAGGTACTCCCTTATTCTGTGTGATTCGGTTTAACCACCTAGAGTTTTAGCTATGTCGACTGCAGGGATAATCAAAGTTCCCGCTACGTGCCCAGTCTTCGATGGAACTGAATATCCCTACTGGAAGAATAAGATGCGCATGCATCTTGAAGCCATTGATGTTGACCTCTGTTATGTCATCAAGAATGGCGTCCCCAAGGCTAGTGAAGGTGTCACCGCTGCTGATGTCAAGAAGTTCGTTCAACTAGATTCTACTGCCAAGAATATCATCTGTGGTCATCTGACCAAAGGACACTATGGCCGTGTGAGTGCTCTGGAAATGTCCAAGCTAGTATGGGACTGGCTCTCCAAGGTCAACGAAGGCGTCTCAACCCAGAGAGAACAAAGAATCAGTGTCCTCTTCAACCTCTTCAAGAGAAACGACAATGAGAATGTTCAGCTCACGTTTGATCGACTCACTGACATCACAAATGAGCTTCAAGCTCTCGGCCGCTACTGAGATTACCAAGCATGAAGTCGTCAAGACACTCCTGAGATCACTTGACAGCTCGTTTGACACCCTAGCCCTAATGATTCAAGAACGCCCTGACTTCAAGAAACTCGACCCGTCTGACATACTTGAAAGGCTCAACACGCATGAGTTTCAGCTTTCTGAGAAAAGAGACATCTACGGTCCCAACTATGGGCGAACCCATGCCTTGAAGGCAAAAGTTGTCTCCTCATTTGAAGAAGAATCTGACAGCAGTTCTGATGATCCTGAAGACATTGGAAAGGAGCTTGCTATGCTTGTAAAGAAGTTCCAAAAATTCACCAAAAAGAAAGGCTTCAGAAAGTCCTCATGATCCAGCTCAAGGAATGATGAAGCTTCTGCTCATGACTACAAGAAGAGAACATGCCACAAGTGCAAGAAACCTGGTCACTACATCTCTGAGTGTCCGCAGTGGGACAATGAGAACAAGAAGAAGAAGAAGAATAAGAGCAAGGAATATGATTCTGACGACAAGAAGAAGAAGAAACACTCAAAGTCTTCTTCCAAGTCTTCCTCAAAGTCTTCATCACACAAGAAGAGCTCATCTGGCAAGGCTTGTGCGTTTGTTGGCAAGGAAATGGATTCAGAGGAGGAGTCTATTTCTGAGGAGGCGGAGGTGGAGTCTGAGGAGGAGTCCGATTCTGGCGTTGCAAGTCTAGCTACATCCTATGTTGCCAAGTCCATCTTCAACACTGAAGACAATGACTTCATCACCGATGCCGATGCTAATGACAAGGACAACTCCGCTCCCACCTACTGCTTCATGGCACGCGGTGCCAAGGTAAACTCACGCACTACTCACTATCAAACATCCAGTGAAGATGACTCTGATTGTGGTTCCAAACCCAGCTACAAAACACTTGCTAAAATTGCAACTGAACAACAGAAAGCTATAGAACATATTCAAAAACTGTTAGACAAAAGCGATGACCTGTTAGACGCTGAAATGACTCGATCTCAGTCCTTAATTGAAGACATAAAAAATCTTCATGTTAAGTATGAGGAACTTGAAAGTCGTCATGAAACACTCTCAACAACTCATGAAAAGCTTTCCTATGATTATCTTCAAAGGAAGAAAGATCTTGAGAAATTGAGAGCGTCTCATGAAGATCTTCAAAAGGAAAACGAGTCACTTCGCGCCAAACAGATCAGTTCCGCTCAGGAAGGATTTGAACCACCATGTCTTAAATGCATTGAGCGTGACAATGCTACTTCTGTTGCTGGATGTTCTACTGCCGCTACTGTTGCAATATCTTCAACTGTTGATGTGGTAACTAACCCCGCTGCTGAGGATGCCACTGCTATTGCTGATGAAAATGCTAGGTTGAAGACATTGCTTGAAACAGGGATGTACAAAAGTCTCAAAGGGCATCAGACACTATGTGATGTCCTCAAAAGGCAGATCCTGAACCGAAACCCTAGGAAAGAGGGTGTTGGGTTCGAAAGGAAAATGAATGTTGATGGCTCTTACTGGAAACCCGAGCAGTACCCCAAAACCACATGGGTTGCTGCAAAGGAACCTTCAGCAGATCCATCCACCCTATCTAGCTTCACTTGTGCTAATCCCATTGTTATTGATGAATCCTTTGATGCAAACTATAAACTGTTTAAGAATCAGAATGGTGAAGTGTTTGTCAGGTATATTGGTACTAACTACAGGAATGGGCCACCTATGAAGAAAGTCTGGGTGCCAAAAAAGTGTTTGGAAAATCTTCCTGTGAATGTCGTCATGACACCACAAGTGAAGAAGACAAACCCCAGACCAGATGCTTCATATGGTCCAAAGGCTTCATACAGACAGAGGACTCACCTGAGTCGCACTAATGCAAATGTTTTGCAGGGAAACCATACTCAGGCCTATGAATATGAGCGTGTTTCATCAAACCGCCATGTTCATAAGACCAAGAACTACTCTGCTTATTCTTATGAGTACTATTGTCCACCTGCAAGACTATTTGCTAGGGCTCGAAAGCCAAAGTTCTCAGATGCTGCACTTAGACTCATTGCTTCGAAGCCACCCTTGAAGATGTGGGTGGCTAAGAAAGCTTAACTCTCTTTTGCAGGGAAGGGTCTCCAGCCGAAAATCAAATGCGTCTGAAGCTATTGCTGGGGACCTTAAACATCTTGTAGGGCGCAAGATCAAATGCCCAAATGGTCTTATTATGTTTTTTGTTCCTGAGTCGCTTGCTACTCGCCCTATCAGTCCTATCCTCGATCTAAGCTTTCATAATCCACTTGCTCGTCAAATGTTTATGCTTCACAATTCTCTTCGTGAAGCCTATCCCCCTAACTACACTATAGGGTATGACACCAGCTGCTTCAGAATGGATTATTGATAGTGGATGTACTAATCACATGACTGGCAAGCGAAGTCTTCTCATGGACTCAACCTTATGTCCATCTGACAAAAGTCACATCACATTTGCTGATACTGGCAAAAGCAAGGTATTGGGTCTAGGTAGAGTTGCAATCTTAAGGGATCAGCACATGGATGAAGTGATGCTTGTTGAATCCCTTGGTTTCAACTTAATGTTTGTCTCAATGCTATGCGATTTGAATATGATTGTGATGTTTGGAAAATATCGTTGTCTTGTTCTAATGGAATCTGACAAGTCTCTAGTCTTTGAAGGGTATCGGAAAGATGATTTGTACATGGTAGATTTCTCAACAGGGCCATAGCTTGCCGTATGTATTCTTGCAAAAGCTTCAGAATGTTGGCTCTGGCATCGGAGGCTAGGGCATGCGGGCATGAGGAACTTGCATACTCTTGCAAAGAAGAAGCATGACATAGGCATTGAGGGCGTCAAGTTCAAGAAGGATCACTTATGCGGTGCCTGCGAAGCAGGAAAGATGACGAGGGCCAAGCATCCCTCGAAGACAGTCATGACAACGACTCAACCCTTCGAACTGCTACACATGGACCTCTTCGGTCCCACTCACTACTCAACTCTTACTACTACTGCTTGTCTCTATGGCTTCATCATTGTTGATGATTATTCAAGATATACATGGGTGCAGGATGTCTTCAGACGCTTCGCCAATCGAGCCATGAACAACTATGGTGTCAAGATCAAGCACATCAGAAGTGACAATGGCACTGAATTCAAGAACACCGGCCTCGACACTTATCTTGATACCTTGGGCATCACCCATGAGTTCTCAGCTCCGTACACACCGCAGCAGAATGGCATCGTGGAACGCAAGAACAGAACACTCATTGAGATGGCCCAGACGATGCTCGATGAATACAAGACTCCAAGGAAGTTCTGGCCTGAAGCCATTGATACTGCATGCCATGTCATCAACCATGTTTATCTTCACAAGCTTCTGAACAAAACATCCTATGAACTCCTCACTAGTAAGAAGCCAAATGTCAGTTACTTCAGAGTATTTGGTGTCAGGTGGTGGATCAAGGATCCACATCACACTTCAAAATTTGCACCGAAAGCACATAAAGGTTTTATGCTTGGTTACGGAAAGGATTCGCACTCCTACAGAGTCTTCAACCTCTTTCACTATAAAGTGGTTGAAACTATGGATGTGCGGTTCGATGAGACTAACGGCTCGCAAAGAGAGCACCTGCCAAATGTGCTAGATGAAGTTCCATCCAGTGAATCCATCAAGCTTATGGGAACTGGAGAAATCATATCATCTGAAGAACAGCCTGAAGAGGAACTCATCATCTCTGCACCTGATCAACCTGAAGACAATCCTTCTAACGATGACAATGATCAGCAAGAGAAAAATCTTCGTCCTGTTCATCCTCGTGTTGCAAATGAAGTACAGATTGAGAAAATAATTGATAGCATCAATACACCTGGTCCACTCACTCGTTCAAGGGCAACACAACTAGCAAATTTCTGTGGGCACTTCGCATTCGTCTCAATATCTGAACCCAAGAAAGTTGATGAAGCCTTCGTGGAACCTGAATGGATTCAAGCTATGCAAGAAGAGCTTCAACAGTTTGAGCTGAATAATGTATGGGAACTGGTCAAGCGTCCTTATCATCATAAACACAATATCATAGGCACTAAATGGATATATCGCAACAAGCAAGATGAGCATGGACAAGTTGTCAGAAACAAGGCTCGTCTCATTGCTCAAGGATACACTCAAGTTGAAGGAATTGACTTCGATGAAACATTTGCTCCCGTGGCTAGGCTTGAAGCTATACGCATACTGCTGGCCTATGCAAATCATCATAACATTCTTCTGTATCAAATGGATTGAAGATCCAAAACATCCTGACATGGTCTACAAGCTCAACAAGGCACTGTATGGCCTCAAACAAGCCCCTCATGCTTGGTATGACACACTCAAGGACTTCCTGAAGAGCAAAGGCTTCAAACCTGGTTCCCAAAATCCCAGGCTCTTCACGAAGACATATGATGGTGACCTGTTTGTGTGCCAAATATATGTGGATGACATTATCTTCGGCTGCACTAATCAGAAATACAGTGATGAGTTTGGATATATGATGCAAGAGCAATATCAGATGTCCATGATGGGAGAGCTGAAGTTCTTCCTTGGTCTTAAAATACGACAGCAACGCAACGACATTTTCATATCTCAAGAGAAATACCTCAAGGATTGCCTGAAGAAGTTTGGAATGCAAGACTGCAAAGGTTACACGATGCCAATGCCTACTGAAAGGATCGATATGGTTGACTAGAGGGGGGGTGAATAGGCAACTACCAATTTTTAGCTTTTCTTTACCAAATTAAACTTTGCATCAAAGTAGGTTGACTAGATGTGCAACTAGGTGAACAACCTATATGATGCAATACCAACAAGCATACAAGCAAGCGAGAGAAATAACACTACAAGGCTTGCACAAGTAAAGGTAAGAGATAACCAAGAGTGGATCCTGTGAAGACAAGGATGTGTTACCGAAGTTCCTTCCTTTTGAGGGGAAGTACGTCTCCGTTAGAGCGGTGTGGAGGCACAATGCTCCCCAAGAAGCCACTAGGGCCACCGTATTCTCCTCACGCCCTCACACAATGCGAGATGCCGTGATTCCACTATTGGTGCCCTTGAAGGCGGCGACCGAACCTTTACAAACAAGGTTGGGGCAATCTCCACAACTTAATCGGAGGCTCCCAACACAACCACGAAGCTTCACCACAATGGACTATGGCTCCGCGGTGACCTCAACCGTCTAGGGTGCTCAAACACCCAAGAGTAACAAGATCCGCTAGGGATGAGTGGGGGAATCGAAAATCCCTTGGTGGAAGTTTATATCGGGGCCTTCTCAACCACTCCCGAGCAAATCAACAAGTTTGATTGGCTAGAGAGATAGATCGGGCGAAAATGGAGCTTGGAGCATTTAATGGAGCTTGAGCAATAAATGGAGCTTGGGGGAGGAAGAGGTAGGTCAAAGAGAAGAAGGGGACTCCCTTTTATAGTGGGGGCAACAATCCAACCGTTGCCCCCCACCAACCAGCCCCGCACAGGGCGGTACTACCGCTGAGAGGAGGCGGTACTACCGCCAGGACAGCGGTACTGCCGCGCTAGCCAGCGGCACTGCCGCGCTGAGGAGACTAGTAGGAAAGGACCCAACTGCGGTACTACCGCGGTGGTAGGGGCGGTACTACCGCCTCTACAACCGCGACTAGTGCCGCAAAACCCGACACGAGAAAAAGACCTGTCGAATCGAGGTGGTAGGAGCCAGACTGCCCAGCGGTACTACGACAGCGGGGTCACGAGCGGTACTATCGCTGTGGAGCGGTACTGCCGCTTGTGACCCTTCGGCCGTACTACCGCTGGTAGTGCGGTACTACCGCTGGGGTGCAAGAGAGAGAGAGAATCTCTCCAAAGATGCTAAGGACGAGGCAGAGGTGCCAGGCACCCCAGCGGTACTACTGCTGTGGAGCCACAGGCGGTACTACCGCTGTGGAGCGGTACTGCCGCTTGTGGCTCCTCAGCGGTACTACCGCTGGGTTGCGCGGTACTACCGCTTGGACCCAGACAGGACAAGGAAGAGAGGAGAGAACTCTACAATGGAATGGAAAAGCTCGAAGGGTGAGAAGCTGATGTGTACGTGATGATTCCACCCATGCAATACCCCAGCGGACCCCCTCTTGATAGTACGGTGCCCTCTACGCAACTAGTCCACCGAGAAAGAGACGAAAGAGCTACACCGTCTTGAAATACACTCCAAGGGGAAGAAAGCGTCTCGTGCCAGGGGAGAATCTATGAATTATTCAAAGCACAAGATTAGTCCGCAAACATGTTGTCATTAATCACCAAAACTACCTTGAGAGAGATATGCCGTAACAATCTCCCCCTTTTTGGTGGATTGATGACAACTAGGGATTTGCGCAAGGAAAAGAAATAAAACGAAGAAAACTAAGAACTACAAAATATAGATGGGCTCCCCCAGAATGTGTGCACCTAGATATGGCAAGACACACACATTCGGATCAACACTCCCCCTATATTTTATAGTCCAACAATACTAAGCACAAGATATATGAGAGAAGAGAATAAACAGGACAAGCATGCATCTCATAATAAACTACAGTACTCTGAATAGACATAAGTAAAAAGGTAGCGATAGGGAGCATATGTCTCACACCATATGTCTAGAACTTAGGTCAGACCAAAGCAAACCAAATAAAGACACCGAGAGAACACACAAGAAACCACAAGACGACTCAAAGCACGGCAACAACACAAATCCCTACACTCTCTCCCCCTTTGGCAGCGAGACACCAAAAAGGGCAAAGAGTGACGCTACGAATCCAGGTGATGGGAAGAAGAAGATCTCGAACATCACATCTCTGCATCTTCATCGTGGGTTGAAAACTGCTCGGCATCGGAGTCGGTCCAAGGGCAGTGCTGATGAATCCACTCCTCCTCTTCAGTGATTTGTCCCTCAGAACCACTGGCAACTGTCGCTCCCAACTGACGCATGAGCTCCTTGTGGCGCATCCTGGCATGCTTCTCCGCCACATGAGTCATGTACTGACCATGAGACTCCATGCAAAAAAGCTTCTTCAACTTGTTTTTAAGCTTCTTCGCCCATGAGGGTTCAGCACTAGAGGGGCCAATATCCTCCTCGTGATCATCAGTCGCTGCCCCACCCTCGGTCTCCATGGCAGTAGCAGTAGCAGACGGATCTCCCATGGCAGCAGCAGCAGACGGACCCGCTGTGGCAGCAGCAGCATACGGGTGGACCAATTGTCCTTCTTCCTCAGGCGGTTGATCTCATGAGAAACCAAGTCTCCAGTTTCTGGCAACACTCTGGGATAAGTCTGTGCCCAGGCCCTCTCAATGAGCCTCATGATGAAAGGGCCATATATAGGGCACTTGCGCTCAGACACGGCAGAGAGAAGTTCAGACCACATGACATGAGAAATATCCAGGCTCTGTCCAGTGCTTGCTTCCTTCTCATGCTGACAGAAAAGGAGCATGTCCACGAGGTAAGAGTGGACCATATCCAGATTCCCGATCCGAGGGAAGAGAGTCTCACGGAAGATGCGATGAAGAATGTCCAGATATGGAGACAGCTCATAGGTCTTCTTCTCAGTTACTAGGTGAACTTTCACAGTGTAGTAGGGCCAAAGGGCTTGCTTGTGGGCGGACGTAGCATTGCGATGAGGGCGGAAACCGACAGGAGTCTCAAGCCCGGTATCCACCACATCAAGTAACTCCATGAAAGCCTTCCATTTGACGGAAAGCATCTTGCCATTGGTCATCCATGTCAGAGTCCTGTCGCCATCCGTACCAAGATGGACAGTGGCATAGAATTGAGCCACCAAATCCGCATCGAAATCCTTGTTGAATTGCATGATCCTGAGAATGTTCAGCTGAGTGCACATCTGAAGGGCTTCGCCAAAATACTCCGGGTCCTTCTCCATAGCATCAGTGTCAATGGAGCGAACATCAACAAACATATTCTTCTTGGCCTTGATCACATCAAAGTAGATGGCAAACTGAAAACGGTTCCAGAACGGGCGGTTGACCAAAGTGGGTTCTTGGTCCACCGCATAGGGGTTGCGGCGACGCTTCTCCGAAAACTCCTTGTTGGTCATCTCAGTCACAGTCTTCCCTTTTGGCTTGTTGGCGGATCGCTTCGATTGCTGAGGAGGTGGAGGAACACTTGCAGATGCACTTGCTGGAGGCGGTTGGGTACTCGAGGAACCACCGGCTGGCTCTGAGGTGCGGTAGCGTTTTGATGAAGCACGCCCGGGGTTGATACGGCGACCTTGCTGCTCGGACTGGTCATCACCTGGAGCCAAACACAAGAACATGCAAAACAACCAGAAAGAACGAGCATAAGCCAACAGACACAACAAAAAGATCAAGGTAAGGCAGGAATATGATGGAATCTGGCATGCAGCGGTAGTACCGTGGCATGCCCGCGGTAGTACCGCCCCAAGGAGAGCGGTAGTACCGCTCGAGGTCAAGCGGTAGTACCACTACTGCTTGAGATGGAGAAACAGCAGTTTCCTATAGCACGAGGCGGAGAAACAGCGGTTTCCTACTACCGTGGTCAGATCCGGCACTACCGGCCTGCCAAATTGAAAAATATTCCTACCAAACTCTAATCGAGATAGTCTAGTTGCCTTCTCCAACCAACTCAAGCCTAGATTTAGCCAAAAATCTAGAGATGCAACCACCATTGCCCCTAAGAAACAAGATCTGAAAATGAGACAAAAGGAAAGAAGGAACGGGGGCAATACCGGCATCCATGGCAAGAGAACAGGGTGGGGATCGACTCCACCAAAGGAAATGGAGAGGGACGCCCCGGAGACGGAGATCCGCCGGAGCCCTCCCGCGGCGAGTGGAGGCTGGGGAGAGGAAGAGGAAAGAGGAAAGAGGGGGCGAAGTGAATCGGTATGGGGGAGAAGAAACCTCCCCCTGCCCCTGACTTATCCCCCCTGGTCCCGTCCCTCAACGGTAGTACCGTGCTAGGGGCGGTAGTACCGCTCATGAGCGGTAGTACCGTGCTAGGGGGCGGTAGTACCGCTCATGAGCGGTAGTACCGCCCAGCACGCCATGGCAACCAAACCAACACGCCTTTTGCTCGAAGGAACGACAAAAACGGCAAGAAAAATAGCATGCCAGCAAGACGACCAAGACACACCTCTTCAAAAGAGGGCGGTGGCCGAGGCCACCTATGTTTGAGTCAAAAGGTATGGCGCCGCGAAGATTTTAACCTTGGGCCCATGACCAAAACTCGTCTTTGAAGCACAAGTACCATCAACTATGGCTAAAGTGAAAGACTTGATCAATTTATGCATAATGAGGGGAGGGAGAGTTCATTGAGAGAACAACACTCCCCCTATGTCCATGCCTACACCTAAACTAGACAACAAAATGAGCGTGGTGGGGTGTGCAAGGGTTCAAGCCACATTGCTCGAATCAATGATATTTAGCTCATGCCTTAACTCGTGAAATCTTGCTTCATCCAAGGGCTTCGTGAAAATATCTGCAAGGTTGTCATGAGTATTGACATAGTTGAGCTCGATCTCTCCTCGCCTAATGTGATCCCGGATGAAGTGATACCGAATCTCAATATGCTTCATCTTGAAGTGTTGCACCGGGTTGAGAGAGATCTGGATGGCACTTTCATTGTCACACCAAAGAGGCACTTTGTCACAAGTGACACCGTAATCCTTTAAAGTTTGCCTCATCCATAGGAGTTGAGCACAACAACTGCCGGCGGCAACATACTCCGCCTCAGTGGACGAGAGAGACACACAACTTTGCTTTTTGGAAGACCAACTTACCAAAGAGCAACCAAGGAATTGGCACCCTCCAGAAGTGGACTTCCTATCCACTTTGTCTCCCACCCAATCAGAATCCGAGTACCCTACAAGCTTGAAGTTTGATCCTCTTGGGTACCACAAGCCAAAGTTTGGGGTATGAGCCAAATATCGAAAGATTCGCTTGACCGCCACATAGTGACTCTCCTTAGGTGCGGCTTGAAACCGTGCACAAATTCCCACACTCAACATGATGTCCGGTCTAGATGCACAAAGGTAAAGCAAGGATCCAATCATGGAACGATATACCTTTTGATCCACCACTTTACCATTGGGATCTAAGTCAAGTTGGCACTTGGTGGGCATTGGAGTGGAAGCCGGCTTGACGTCACCCAGCTTGAATCTCTTGAGCATGTCTTGAGTGTATTTGGATTGATTGATGAAGGTTCCTTCTCTTCTTTGCTTCACTTCGAACCCTAGAAAGAACTTCAACTCTCCCATGGAGGACATCTTGAACTTTGAGGTCATGAGAGCGGCAAATTCCTCATTGAAAGCTTTGTTAGGAGAACCAAAGATAATATCATCAACATATAATTGGCACACAAACAACTCCCCTTTGACCTTCTTAGTAAAAAGAGTGGGGTCGATTAGCCCAACTTCAAAACCACGGTCTTGTAACAACTCGGTAAGGTGGTCATACCACACACGTGGGGCTTGTTTAAGGCCATAGAGTGCCTTATCGAGTTGATACACATGGTCGGGAAAGTAGGGATCCTCGAACCCGGGGGGTTGCTTGACGTAAACCAATTCATTAATAGGACCATTAAGAAAAGCACTCTTCACATCCATTTGTTGTAACTTAAAGTTATGATGAGAAGCATATGCAATCAACATGCGAATGGATTCAAGACGAGCAACGGGAGCAAAGGTTTCACCGTAGTCGATACCCTCGAGTTGGGAGTAGCCTTGTGCTACCAAACGAGCCTTGTTGCGAATGATAATCCCATGGGCATCTTGCTTGTTCTTGAATATCCACTTGGTTCCTATGACATTGTGATTCCCGGTTGGTCTTGGCACTAATCTCCACACTTTGTTGCGCTCGAAGTTGTTGAGTTCTTCATGCATGGCGTTGAGCCAATCCGGATCTTCTAGCGCTTCATAGACCTTGTGGGGTTCCACACAAGAGACAAACGCGTTATGCTCACAATAATTTGCTAATTGTCTACGAGTGCTTACCCCCTTTCTTAAGCTTCCAAGCACATTCGTCATGAGATGATCCTTGGTGGAGAGCTTGGAAGCAACCTTGGCAGAACGACGCTCTAATTCCTCCTCGGGGGTGAGACGAGGAGTGGTCACTTGATCATCTTGAGCGTCGTCTTGGGCTTGTTCTTGTTCTTGAACTTGCTCAGAGGAGAGAACTTGACCTTGGGCATCACTTGGAGTGTCAACACCGTCTTGAGCGTGATCTTGCCCTTGGTCATGTTCTTGAGGATGAGGGCCTTCATGTTGTTCTTCGGAAGCATGTGGGCCTTGGGTTGATGATGGCTCCACTTGAGTGGAGCATTGTCCTTCTCCTTCGGCCACAAGGGGTTCCTCAATGGGTAGGATAAAGCCAACACCCATTCTTCTTATGGCTTGGGGAGGAATTTCATCACCTACATCACAAGTGCCACTTTGCTCCACTTGGGAGCCGTTATTCTCATCAAACTCCATGTTACACGTCTCCTCAATAAGTCCCGTGGATTTATTGAGGACACAGTAAGCATGAGAGTTTGTAGCATAGCCAACAAATATGCCCTCATAAGCTCTAGCCTCAAATTTAGACAACCGAACACCTTTCTTGAGAATGAAACACTTACACCCGAATACCCGGAAGTACTTGAGGTTGGGCTTGTTACCGATGAGTATCTCGTATGGAGTCTTGTTCAAGCCCTTGCGGAAGTAGGGCCGATTGGATGCATGACACGCGGTGTTGATGGCTTCGGCCCAAAAGTTGTACGGAGACTTGAACTCCGCCATCATGGTCCTTGCCGCATCCATTAACGTCCAGTTCTTCCTCTCCGCAACACCGTTTTGTTGAGGGGTGTAGGGTGCGGAATATTGATGCTTGATTCCCTCATCACTAAGAAATTCATCCAAGGTGTAGTTCTTGAACTTGGTGCCGTTGTCACTTCTTATTGTCAAGATCTTTGCATTGTGTTGACGTTGAGCTTCATTTGCAAAGTCAATGACGGTTTGTTGGGTCTCGCTCTTCCTCTTGAAGAAATACACCCACGTGTACCTTGAGTAGTCGTCCACAATCACCAAGCAATACTTCCTACCTCCAAGACTATCGAAGGATGGAGGCCCAAAGAGATCCATGTGAAGGAGCTCCAAGGGCTTCTTTGAATAAATGATAGTCGTGGGAGGGTGAGCCTTCTCATGTAGCTTTCCTTCGATACAGGCACAACAAGCACGATCTTTAGCAAAACTAACATTCGTTAGTCCACGAACATGGTCCCCCATGAGGAGACTTTGCAAAGATCTCATATTGACATGGGCTAAACGGCGATGCCAAAGCCATCCCACATCAACTTTAGCCATTAGGCATGTCGCGGTCTTAGTGGGTCGCTCCGAAAAGTTAATCACATATAGACCGTTCTCGACATGCCCAACAAAAGCTACTTTAAGAGTCTTGCTCCACAAGAGGGCCACGGTATCGATATCAAAGAAAGTGGCAAAGCCCATGATTGCAAGTTGACGAACGGAAAGTAAATTGTATGCAAGGGACTCAACAAGCATGACCTTCTCGATCGTGAGATCATGAGAGATGACCACCTTGCCAAGTCCCAATACCTTAGAAGATGAGGCGTCACCCCACTCGACATTGGTGGGCATAGATGGAACTTTGTGCACGTCCACCACCAAGTCCTTGCTTCCGGTCATATGATTTGTAGCTCCGCTATCGAGCAACCATGATCCACCACCGGAAGCAAACACCTACAAGAGATCAATGTTTGGTTTTAGGTACCCATTTTGTGATGGGTCCTTTGATGTTAGTAACAAGGGTCTTTGGAACCCAAATAGACCATTCAATGTACTCATGAAGAGAACCAACAAATTTGGCATAAACATGCCCATCACTAGCACGGCATAACACATAAGAAGGATTAAAATCGCCGGCTTTGTTGGGAGGGGTGACATTGCCCTTCTTGACATTGTTCTTCTTCTTCTCCTCAGAGGCACTCTCTCCCTCCCACACAAAGGTTTGCATGAGAGGAGGAGGTCTTTTGGTCTTGTCATTCTTCTTCTTGTTCTTGGAGTCGGGCACGTACCCAACCCCTTCCTTGGCCACAACTCCCGTTTGGTTGATCAAGAGATCGTTGAGGTTCTTCTTGCCTTGTATGCAAGTTGCAAGACCTCTCTCAAGTTTCCCCTTTAGCTTAGCGTTCTCCTCAACGAGATGCACATGCTCACAACACGGGTTAGTAGCATTTGCATTATCAATTAACATCATGCGAGGGAAAGTGGCTTTTTCCTTGGTTAGCTTTACTTGAAGTTGATCATGAGACTCTTTGAGGCTAGCATGAGTACCCTTCAAGACCTTGTGAGCCTTGTCAAGTAGATCAAACTCCTCTTTGAGTCTAGCAAGATCAACCTCAAGTTCGGCCTTCTCGGAGTTTAGCACATGAGAAACTATGAGGACATGATCATAATCTTTCTTTAACTTAGCATGATCAACGTTGTGTGACTCCTCAAGAGACAAACGAAGACCATGCTCTTCCTCAAGAGCATTGGAAAGATCCGAAATCTCATCGGCATAGTCACGACTATGCCCTTCCATCTTAGTGATGGTGTCTTCGTGAGCCTCGATCATGTCATTGGCTTCACCAAGTTGTTCCAAGAGAGCAACAAAGTGCTTCTTGGATTTTCCCTTGAGTTTGCCCATAAAGGCCTCAAACTCGTTAGCCTCCACATTAGCTCCCTCAAGTTCATTAATGCTATCCGTCGGAGAAGGATGATTAATGATGGTAGTTTTGATGTTGGAGGTTACCTTGTTGGTGGCTTTAGCCATGAGGCACTTGGCGGTGATGCTCTCATTGGGTGAGTCGAAGAGAGACACCCGTGAAGTCGTTGCAATGGCAACGGAGGCCATGGCAACCGACTCATCATCTTCATCATCGTCATCATCCTCATTGTACTCTTCTTGTACAACCAATGCCTTGGGAGGAGTCTTCTTGGTGAAGTTGTTCTTGTTGGGGAACGACTTGGCCTTGTCCTTTCGGATGAGCTTGCCACCATTGTCTTCCCTCTTCTCATACGGGCATTCCGCAACAAAATGACTCACGTTGCCGCAATTGTAGCAAGTCCTTACACGTTGCTTGCCCCTGTGCCACTCGAGTTGTTTTTGCTAAAGTTTGGCCTCGAGTTTTTCTTACTCCAAAATTGCCTTGAAGCAAGTGCCATGTATTCATGATAAGCATACTTCGTATCTTCGGGGTTGCTCTCCTCTTCTTCCTCTTCTTCTTCTTCAACGGTGAGCTTGGCCTTCAATGCAAGGTTAGGCTTCTTTGCCCGTTGAGAACGGAGCACCGCATTGTCAGCGGTCTTGTCCAAAATGTTCGTGGCCACAAACTCATCCAACACTTTGCTAGAGGTCAAAGTGTGGAAGTCCGGTCTTTGACGAATGACGGAGGACATGGCCTTGTGATAGGGCATCATTGCCTTGGGGAATTTGCGCTTGATCCAATTGTCATCCGTGTCCTTGCTCCCGTGATCTCGTAGTGAGACCGCGAGTTTGGTTACTCTCCGATAAAGCTCACGAGGTTCTTCATCTTCTTTCATTGCAAACTCATCGGCCTCATCTTGTACCACTTCATAGTTGGAGCGTTGAATGCTTGCGCTTCCCTGGTAGAGAGAGACGACACAATGCCAAGCATCTTTGGCCAAGGCGAAGGGACGAAGATGAGGTAGGTCTTCGGGTGGAATTGCATCTTGAATGATGAAGAGAGCATTCTCATTGAATTGATTGTCCGCGGCTTCACGAGGAGTGAAGTTGCTTGGATCATGTGGATAGAAACCTTCTTCAATGATTCTCCAAAGGTTAGTGTTCACATGATTTAAATGACGTTTAAAGAGATAGACCCAAGAATCAAAATCCTCATTTTTCACAATCTTAGGGGGAGGATCGGCATGATTCAAATGAGTGGAAGGAACTGGTCCACCATAACCAAGTGGTGGTTCCACATGGGCAAAGATGCCGGTGCCATTCTTACCACTAGAAGAAGGAGCCTTTTCACTACTAGCTTCCCCCTTGTCGGGGATAGCATCCGTCACCTTGTTGGCGGGATCACCCACTTTCAACAGTGCGATGGATAGTTTAAGCCCCTCAAGAAATTTAGTAAACATGCTTTCAACTTCGGTCGTCATGGAGGTTTTCAATGTCTTCAAGGCCACATTGAACTCCTCACGTGAGACCGAGGTTCCCCCATCGCCCGTAGACGAGATAGGATTCACACCGGAGTGTTCCTCCACACCGTCTACGGTATCAACCATACTCTTTGGACGGTAAAGTCCTTAATAAAGAGACGAGGCTCTGATACCAATTGAAAGGATCGATATGGTTGACTAGAGGGGGGGTGAATAGGCAGCTACCAATTTTTAGCTTTTCTTTACCAAATTAAACTTTGCATCAAAGTAGGTTATCTAGATGTGCAACTAGGTGAACAACCTATATGATGCAATACCAACAAGCATACAAGCAAGCAAGAGAAGTAACACTACAAGGCTTGCACAAGTAAAGGTAAGAGATAACCAAGAGTGGATCCGGTGAAGACGAGGATGTGTTACCGAAGTTCCTTCCATTTGAGGGGAAGTACGTCTCCGTTAGAGCGGTGTGGAGGCACAATGCTCCCCAAGAAGCCACTAGGGCCATCGTATTCTCCTCACGCCCTCACACAATGCGAGATGCCGTGATTCCACTATTGGTGCCCTTGAAGGCGGCGACCGAACCTTTACAAAAAAGGTTGGGGCAATCTCCAAAACTTAATCCGAGGCTCCCAACACAACCACGAAGCTTCACCACAATGGACTATGGCTCCGCGGTGATCTCAACCGTCTAGGGTGCTCAAACACCCAAGAGTAACAAGATCCGCTAGGGATGAGAGGGGGAATCGAAAATCCCTTGGTGGAAGTGTAGATCGGGGCCTTCTCAACCACTCCCGAGCAAATCAACAAGTTTGATTGGCTAGAGAGATAGGTCGGGCGAAAATGGAGCTTGGAGCATTTAATGGAGCTTGAGCAATAAATGGAGCTTGGGGGAGGAAGAGGTAGGTCAAAGAGAAGAAGGGGACTCCCTTTTATAGTGGGGGCAACAATCCAACCGTTGCCCCCACCAACCAGCCCCGCACAGGGCGGTACTACCGCTGAGAGGGGGCGGTACTACCGCCAGGACAGCGGTACTGCCGTGCCAGCCAGCGGCACTGCCGCGCAGAGGAGACTAGTAGGAAAGGACCCAACCGCGGTACTACCGCGGTGGTAGGGGCGGTACTACCGCCTCTACAACCGCGACTAGTGCCGCAAAACCCGACACGAGAAAAAGACCTCTCAAATCGAGGCGGTAGGAGCCAGACTGCCCAGCGGTACTACGGCAGTGGGGTCACGGGCGGTACTACCGCTGTGGAGCGGTACTGCCGCTTGTGACCCTTCGGCCGTACTATCGCTGGTAGTGCGGTACTACCGCTGGGGCACAAGAGAGAGAGAGAGAGAGAGAGAATCTCTCCAAAGATGCTAAGGACGAGACGGAGGTGCCAGGCACCCCAGCGGTACTAATGCTGTGGAGCCACGGGCGGTACTACCGCTGTGGAGCGGTACTGCCGCTTGTGGCTCCTCAGCGGTACTACCGCTGGGTTGCGCGGTACTACCGCTTGGACCCAGACAGGACAAGGAAGAGAGGAGAGAACTCTACAATGGAATGGAAAAGCTCGGAGGGTGAGAAGCTGATGTGTACGTGATGATTCCACCCATGCAATACCCCAGCGGACCCCCTCTTGATAGTATGGTGCCCTCTATGCAACTAGTCCACCGAGAAAGAGACGAAAGAGCTACACCGTCTTGAAATACACTCCGAGGGGAAGAAAGCGTCTCGTGCGAGGGGAGAATCTATGAATTATTCAAAGCACAAGATTAGTCCGCAAACATGTTGTCATCAATCACCAAAACTACCTTGAGAGAGATATGTCGTAACACCTACCAAGAGTCATCTAGATTCTGACGTCAATGGTAAAGAGTTCGATCAAAAGGTATACCGCTCCATGATTGGTTCCTTGCTTTACTTATGTGCATCTAGGCCAGATATCATGCTTAGTGTTTGCATATGTGCCCGATTCCAAGCGGCACCAAAGGAATCGCATCACTTAGCTGTGAAGCGAATTCTTCGATATTTGGCTCACACCCCAACGCTAGGATTATGGTATCCAAAGGGCTCAGAGTTTGCTCTAGTTGGATTCTCGGATGCTGATTATGCTGGTGACAAGGTGGATCGCAAGTCTACATCAGGCACATGTAACTTTCTGGGATGATCACTTGTATGTTGGTCTTCAAAGAAGCAGAACTGTGTATCTCTCTCCACTGCTGAATCTGAATACATTGCTGCTGGATCTTGCTGCGCTCAGCTTCTATGGATGAAGCAAACACTCAAAGACTATGGCATTCATCTGAAGCAAGTGCCACTCTACTGCGACAACGAAAGCACCATCAAGATCGCCAACAACCCAGTTCAGCACTCGAAGACAAAGCATATTCAGATTCGTCATCACTTTCTCAGAGATCATGTCATGAAGGAAGATATTGATATCATTCACGTCAGCACTGAAGAGCAACTGGCAGATATCTTCACAAAGCCATTGGATGAGAAAAGGTTTTGCAAGTTGCGGTGTGAGCTAAATATCTTGGAATCCTCAAATGTCATGTGATCATGCACACATCCTAACACTTATGCAAGTTGATGACTTAGATGTGCAAACACACGAAGTAACGTATATCTTCAACTAATGAAGACTTACACTCTAAGTGTGAATACATTAACGCGGAATTTGACTTCGGAGCGCCACGATAATTGTGCGTCGTGTCTGGGTCTAATACTTCCTATACGGTGGGTAACGCCACCACCAAACTTGTGTTTGGAATAATTTCTGTTGGCGTTACATTTGCAAAGTCTTCGCATTTGGTTTGTCTTCATTGTTAACATGGCTTCATGTTTATTTTCAATGTACTAATTTGGTTTTTGTCCTCTACAACATTCACTTATAGCTATGTCTTCTAGTTGAATCTTTTGAACTAAGTGAATGTGATCAGACCCTGACCTTTCTATGCTCCCGTCTTAAGTCTATCTATCCAAATCATATGCATTCTATTGAAACTGTCGAATGTCTTCGTTGCGTCTTTGTCAGCAGAAGATACAGAGACAAACATTAAATCTGTTTTAAATGTTCAATCCTTTTTACCTGAAACCCAGAGAAGCGGGAACGACCACCCGACAATCCAGGCGTGTGTGGGAACATGGAACAACCTCCTATGTGTTGCATGATCGCCACGTGTCCTTCAGATGTGAACCTCCAGGGGCACCTGTGTAATAATATTGTGCCGTCCCTGTCCCTATAAATACACGTCTTACCCCAGTCATTATCTCTTCTTCCACTCTCGCACAAACCCTAGCGCCACCGCTAGCCCTCGACGACACCGGCAACGAAGCGCTTAGCTACCGCGACCTCACCGACGCCGTCATCACGCCGGCCGCGGACATCTTCTTCTCTGTCGTCGCCGTAGGTGTCCTCCGTCGCCAAGTTAGGGCATGGAAGATCGAACTGCTCGGCCTCCTCTCCCACTCCGTCTAGCAGTTCCCCGTGTGGTAAATAAAACCTCTTTTTACAGTCTTTTTGATCCGATAGATTCATCCTTTCCAACCACAAGTGGTTTCTGTTGCTACAAAATTGGATCTATCATGTTCTGCATCTCATAGCATGCCTAGTATGTTCACTTATGTTTCACAAAGTAGTTAGATTCCTCACTTGTACTTATTCGTGGATTCGTGCAAATCTGGAACTAACTCACTACATATGAGTGAATGTCTTCGCACTATGAGGTCAATGTCTTCTAAACTGATTTATCTTCAAAATCTTCTAAGAATGCATATGACCTCTTCCCCTTCCCTCGCATCTCTAATACTGTCACAGGTACATGTCCGTGGGAGAATCCCTTGGTTCTCATAGTTTGCGTTCATTTGCAAAGTTCTTACAGCGTCACACAAATTCTCCTGAAACCAGTTCCTGTCTGACCAGTAGACGGAAGACTTCGACAATGTCGAAGCCTTTCAGTCTAAACTTCATGACAACTCAAAAATCAGTCAGGAAGGGCGGCAGACAACGCCGTGGAAACACTACTAAGGACCTGCGACCGGATCTCTATGAGTTATACAAGTCAAATCCAGAAGAAACCTATGGAGAACGCAAGAACCGAATCCAATGGATTCGAAGACATTGGGCAGAGGAATGGTTCAAGTACAGATTCGTCACCAAGGATTATGCTGAGAAGAATGCCTTAAAGGGCCCCTGGGGAGACATAATTTACAAAGGTCTTCAGCCCAAGTCAAAGTCCGAAGCTATTGCTCAAGGCTTCTACCCCTGCATGATTCGTGGACCTCAGCCTGCTAATGCCGACCCATCCTCTCTGTTATGGTGTCGTGAAGATAATCTGTTCAAGCGCAACTATCAGGCTGCAAAGAACTCGGCCAAGGAAAACAAGAAGTCTTTGGGATTAGACTTCAACCCAGGCCCCTCTGCACCACGAGCTGACGGCACACGCGAATCTGAACCCAATCTTATTGGGACCTTCTACAACTTAGAAGGTCTCATCACTCACATTCAGGTTCAAGGGGCAGTCATGGACCACTCTGCGGATGACACTGATTCTAATGAAGCACCTGCACCACCGAAGCCTGTGAAGCAAAAGAAACCAAAGGCTTCAAAGCCCTCTTCTGCACCAAAGGTCTCATGGGAGAAGCCTCTGGCCACTGCACCTCCTGAAGTCAGTGTGCAATCTGAAGATCTCTCACGCATCTCCAAGTCTGACAAGATGAAAAAGCCCATGCAACCCACTGGTCAAGCACTGACTCCTGCTGTTGGTTTGAGAAACGAGAATGACGCCATTGATATGTCCAGCGACGATGATCTTGGCGATGACGCTCTAGAGCAATTGATAAAGAGCAAGCAAGAGGCGGAAATGTTCAATGATCTTCCTCTCTTTGATGTGGAGATTCTGTACAAGTTTATTGATGAGTGGTTTGACAGCCCAGACCTCAGTTTTGATGATCTTCAGCTCCCAATTGTCCTCAACGTCTTCTTCCATGGAGCCATTGCTCCTGAGCTAGCTCTTGCACAGAAGATTGTTGAGCTGAAGCACAAGATTGATTATGAAAAGTCTCAGTTCAAGAAGCACATGGCCAAGCTCAATGTTGAAGCCATTCAAAATTTCAAGGTCATGATGCATGAGCTCAAGGAGGCATTCCACAAGAAATGAGAAGAAGCAAAAGGTTCTCGTGAGCGCATGAAGAATCTTGCTGCCAAATGTGTTCAAGGCTACAATGAAGCTGAAAAGTGCAAGGCTTTGGGGCGACCAGGCATCGACCCCAGAATGGCTGCCAAGAAGAAGAAGAAACCAGCTGTGGTCGAACCAGAAGCATCAAGGCAGGAAGAACCTCGCATTGTCTTCCCGGCCAGTATGACAGGCTCGAAGCCTAAGGTCCCCATAGTGGCTTCGAAGTTCAAGAAAACTAGAGCAGCTAAAGCCGAAGCCAGAAAGCGCAAGACCAAAGCCACCACTAATGATGCTGTCGGGGAACGCAGTAATTTCAAAAAAATTCCTATGCACATGCAAGATCATGGTGATGCATAGCAACGAGAGGGGAGAGTGTTGTCTACGTACCCTCGTAGACCGGCAATGGAAGTGTTGATACAACGTAGAGGAAGTAGTCATACGCCTTCCCGATCCGACCGATCCAAGTACCGAATGTACGGCACCTCCGAGTTCTGCACACGTTCAACTCGGTGATGTCCCTCGAGTTCTGATCCAGCAAAACGGTGAGGGAGAGTTTTGTCAGCACGACGGTGTGATGACGGTGATGATGTTCTACCGACGCAGGGCTTCACCTAAGCACCGCTACGATATGACCGAGGTGGAATATGGTGGAAGGGGGCACCGCACACGGCTAAGGAACGATCATGAGGATCAACTTGTGTGTCATGGGGTGCCCCCTTGCCTCAGTATATAAAGGAGGGAGAGGGGGAGGTGTGGCCGGCCCTATGGGTGCGCCTGGAGGAGTCCTACTCCAACCGGGAGTAGGACTCCCCCCTCTTGCCTCGTTGGAAAAGGAAGGAGGAAGGGAGAAAGAGGAAAGGGGGGCGCCCCCCCCCTTCCTTGTCCTATTCGGACTAGGGGGGAGGGGGCGCGCGGCCTGCCCTGGCCGGCCCTCCTCTTCTCCCTTATGGCCCATGTAGGCCCAATAACCCCCGGCGGGGTTCCGGTAACCCCCCGGTACTCCCGTAAAATCCCGATCTCACCCGGAACGTTTCCGATATCCAAATATAGGCTTCCAATATATCAATATTTATGTCTCAACCATTTCGAGACTCCTCGTCATGTCTGTGATCACATCCGGGACTCCGAACAACCTTCGGTACATCAAAACACAAAAACCCTAATTACGATCGTCATCGAACTTTAAGCGTGCGGACCCTACGGGTTCGAGAACTATGTAGACATGACCGAGACACGTCTCCGGTCAATAACCAATAGCGGAACCTGGATGCTCATATTGGCTCCTACATATTCTACGAAGATCTTTATCGGTCAGACCGCATAACAACATACGTTGTTCCCTTTGTCATCGGTATGTTACTTGCCCGAGATTCGATCGTCGGTATCTCAATACCTAGTTCAATCTCGTTATCGGCAAGTCTCTTTACTCGTTCCGTAATACATCATCTTGCAACTAACTTATTAGTTGCAATGCTTGCAAGGCTTGAGTGATGTGCATTACCGAGAGGGCCTAGAGATACCTCTCCGACAATCGGAGTGACAAATCCTAATCTCGAAATACGCCAACCCAATAAGTACCTTCGGAGTAGGGGTGGGCATAAAAACTGACAAACCGAAGACCGAACCGAAGCCGATACCGAAAAAACCGAATTTTCGGTTTTTTGCTGCTACAGGAAATTTCGGTTTTCTACTCTATTAACCGAATTAAATTCGGCAGGTTTGGTTTAACACCGATCACCGAAACAGAAACCGAAGTAATCGCAACGAACAACAGTGCCCAGGTAGCTAACGACGTAGCCAGGTTGCGATGGGTGGCCGCACGTGAGTCAGTGGCAAAAAGTGCACGTACGTGGTACTATGAAGGACCACAAGTATGTGGTAGCTACTCGCTTGGGCTGACCACACGTACGTGGTACCATGAAGGCCCAATTTTTTGTGAATGGCATCTCCCAGCCCATGTGGGCCATGTCACTCTTCGCTAAAGAAAGAAGTGGGCGAGCGAGCGTCCTACCAGGGACTGTTTAGTCCCACATCGCCTGGCTTATGAGAAATGGTGGAGACTTGCGGCTATACAAGAGGGTGCTCTGGCCACTGTCATTACACGCAAGGTCCATTCGGCATAAACCGGACACCGCACCGAATCAGTCGGTTAACCGAAATTTCGGTTTTGTATTTTATGTTGGCATTTTCGGTTTCTAGTTTTGCAAACCGAATTTAAAGAAAAACCGAATGGTAGAAACCGAAAATTCGGTTTATACCGAACGCCCACCCCTACTTCGGAGACACCTGTAGAGCACCTTTATAATCACCCAGTTACGTTGTGACGTTTGGTAGCACACAAAGTGTTCCTCCGGTAAACGGAAGTTGCATAATCTCATAGTCATAGGAACATGTATAAGTTATGAAGAAAGCAATAGCAACAAACTAAACGATCAAGTGCTAAGCTAACGGAATGGGTCAAGTCAATCACATCATTCTCCTAATGATGTGATCCCGTTAATCAAATGACAACTCATGTCTATGGTTAGGAAACATAACCATCTTTGATTAACGAGCTAGTCAAGTAGAGGCATACTAGTGACTCTCTGTTTTTGTCTATGTATTCACACATGTATTATTTTTCCGGTTAATACAATTCTAGCATGAATAATAAACATTTATCATGATATAAGGAAATAAATAATAACTTTATTATTGCCTCTAGGGCATATTTCCTTCAGTCTCCCACTTGCACTAGAGTTAATAATCTAGATTACACAGTAATGATTCTAACACCCATGGAGCCTTGGTGCTGATCATGTTTTGCTCGTGGAAGAGGCTTAGTCAGCGGGTCTGCAACATTCAGATCCGTATGTATCTTGCAAATTTCTATGTCTCCCACTTGGACTAAATCCCGAATGGAATTGAAGCGTCTCTTGATGTGTTTGGTTCTCTTGTGAAATCTGGATTCCTTCGCCAAGGCAATTGCACCAGTATTGTCACAAAAGATTTTCATTGGACCTGATGCACTAGGTATGACACCTAGATCGGATATGAACTCCTTCATCCAGACTCCTTCATTTGCTGCTTCTGAAGCAGCTATGTACTCCGCTTCACATGTAGATCCCGCCACGACGCTTTGTTTAGAACTACACCAACTGACAGCTCCATCGTTCAGTAAAAACACGTATCCGGTTTGCGATTTAGAATCATCCGGATCAGTGTCAAAGCTTGCATCAACGTAACCATTTACGGTGAGCTCTTTGTCACCTCCATATACGAGAAACATATCCTTAGTCCTTTTCAGGTATTTCAGGATGTTCTTGACTGTTGTCCAGTGATACACTCCTGGATTACTTTGGTACCTCCCTGCTAGACTTATAGCAAGGCACACATCAGGTCTGGTACACAGCATTGCATACATGATAGAGCCTATGGCTGAAGCATAGGGAACATCTTTCATTTTCTCTCTATCTTCTGCGGTGGTCGGACATTGAGTCTTACTCAACTTCACACCTTGTAACACAGGCAAGAACCCTTTCTTTGCTTGATCCATTTTGAACTTCTTCAAAACCTTGTCAAGGTATGTGCTTTGTGAAATTCCAATTAAGCGTCTTGATCTATCTCTATAGATCTTAATGCCCAATATATAAGCAGCTTCACCGAGGTCTTTCATTGAAAAACTCTTATTCAAGTATCCCTTTATGCTATCCAGAAATTCTATATCATTTCCAATCAATAATATGTCATCCACATATAATATCAGAAATGCTACACAGCTCCCACTCACTTTCTTGTAAATACAGGCTTCTCCAAAAGTCTGTACAAAACCAAATGCTTTGATCACACTATCAAAGTGTTTATTCCAACTCCGAGAGGCTTGCACCAGTCCATAAATGGATCGCTGGAGCTTGCACACTTTGTTAGCTCCCTTTGGATCGACAAAACCTTCTGGTTGCATCATATACAACTCTTCTTCCAGAAATCCATTCAGGAATGCAGTTTTGACATCCATTTGCCAAATTTCATAATCATAAAATGCGGCAATTGCTAACATGATTCGGACAGACATAAGCATCGCTACGGGTGAGAAGGTCTCATCGTAGTCAATCCCTTGAACTTGTCGAAAACCTTTTGCAACAAGTCGAGCTTTGTAGACAGTAATATTACCGTCAGCGTCAGTCTTCTTCTTGAAGATCCATTTATTCTCAATTTCTTGCCGATCAACGGGCAAGTCAACCAAAGTCCACACTTTGTTCTCATACATGGATCCCATCTCAGATTTCATGGCTTCTAGCCATTTTGCGGAATCTGGGCTCACCATCGCTTCTTCATAGTTCGTAGGTTCATCATGATCTAGTAGCATGACTTCCAGAACAGGATTACCGTACCACTCTGGTGCGGATCTTACTCTGGTTGATCTACGAGGTTCGGTAGTAACTTGATCTGAAGTTTCATGATCATTATCATTAGCTTCATCACTAATTGGTGTAGGTGTCACAGAAGCCGGTTTCTGTGATGTACCACTTTCCAATAAGGGAGCAGGTACAGTTACCTCATCAAGTTCTACTTTTCTCCCACTCACTTCTTTCGAGAGAAACTCCTTCTCTAGAAAAACTCTGAATTTAGCAACAGAAGTTTTGCCTTCGGATCTGTGATAGAAGGTGTACCCAACAGTCTCCTTTGGGTATCCTATGAAGACACATTTCTCCGATTTGGGTTCGAGCTTATTAGGTTGAAGCTTTTTCACATAAGTATCGCAGCCCCAAACTTTCAAAAACGACAACTTTGGTTTCTTGCCAAACCACAGTTCATAAGGCGTCGTCTCAACGGATTTCGATGGTGTCCTATTTAACGTGAATGCAGCCGTCTCTAAAGCATAACCCCAAAACGATGTTCCGGGGGCGTTCCGGGTGGCGTGAGTTGCGAAACTATTCCGCATTGTTTCAAAATGTAGACCAAACTCGTAACTCAAATATTCACCTCCACGATCAGATCGTAGAAACTTTATTTTCTTGTTACGATGATTTTCAACTTCACTCTGAAATTCTTTGAACTTTTCAAATGTTTCAGACTTATGTTTCATTAAGTAGATATACCCATATCTGCTTAAATCATCTGTGAAGGTGAGAAAATAACGATATCCGCCACGAGCCTCAACATTCATTGGACCACATACATCTGTATGTATGATTTCCAACAAATACGTTGCTCTCTCCATAGTACCGGAGAACGGCGTTTTGGTCATCTTACCCATGAGGCACGGTTCGCAAGTACCAAGTGATTCATAATCAAGTAGTTCCAAAAGTCCATCAGTATGGAGTTTCTTCATGCGCTTTACACCAATATGACCGAAACGGCAGTGCCACAAATAAGTTGCACTATCATTATCAACTCTGCATCTTTTGACTTCAACATTATGAATATGTGTATCACTACTATCGAGATTCATCAAAAATAGACCACTCTTCAAGGGTGCATGGCCATAAAAGATATTACTCATATAAATAGAACAACCATTATTCTATGATTTAAATGAATAACCGTCTCGCATTAAACAAGATCCAGATATAATGTTCATGCTCAACGCTGGCACCAAATAACAACTATTTAGGTCTAATACTAATCCCGAAGGTAGATGTAGAGGTAGCGTGCCGACCGCGATCACATCGACTTTGGAACCATTTCCCACGCGCATCGTCACCTCGTCCTTAGCCAATCTTCGCTTAATCCGTAGCCCCTGTTTCGAGTTGCAAATGTTAGCAACAGAACCAGTATCAAATACCCAGGTACTACTGCGAGCATTAGTAAGGTACACATCAATAACATGTATATCACATATACCTTTGTTCACTTTGCCATCCTTCTTATCCGCCAAATACTTGGGGCAGTTCCGCTTCCAGTGACCAGTCTGCTTGCAGTAGAAGCACTCAGTCTCAGGCTTAGGTCCAGACTTGGGTTTCTTCTCCGGAGCAGCAACTTGTTTGCTGTTCTTCTTGAAGTTCCCTTTCTTCTTCCCTTTGCCCTTTTTCTTGAAACTGGTGGTCTTATTGACCATCAACACTTGATGCTCCTTCTTGATTTCTACCTCCGCGGCTTTTAGCATCGCGAAGAGCTCAAGAATAGTTTTATTCATCCCTTACATATTATAGTTCATCACGAAGCTTTTGTAGCTTGGTGGCAGTGATTGAAGAACTCTGTCAATGACACTATCAATAGGAAGATTAACCCCCAGTTGAGTCAAGTGATTATGATACCCAGACATTTTGAGTATATGTTCACTGACAGAACTATTCTCCTCCATCTTGCAGCTATAGAACTTATTGGAGACTTCATATCTCTCAATCCGGGCATTTGCTTGAAATATTAACTTCAACTCCTGGAACATCTCATATGCTCCATGACGTTCAAAACGTCGTTGAAGACCCGGTTCTAAGCCGTAAAGCATGGCACACTGAACTATCAAGTAGTCATCAGCTTTGCTCTGCCAGACGTTCATAACATCTGGTGTCGCTCCTGCAGCAGGCTTGGCACTTAGCGGTGCTTCCGGGACGTAATTCTTCTGTGCAGCAATGAGGATAATCCTCAAGTTACGGACCCAGTCCGTGTAATTGCTACCATCATCTTTCAACTTTGCTTTCTCAAGGAACGCATTAAAATTCAACGGAACAACAGCATGAGCCATCTATCTACAATCAAACATGGACAAGCAAGATACTATCAGGTACTAAGTTCATGATAAATTTAAGTTCAATTAATCATATTACTAAAGAACTCCCACTTAGAAAGATATCCCTCTAATCCTCTAAGTGATCACGTGATCCAAATCAACTAAACCATGTCCGATCATCACATGATATGGAGTAGTATCAATGGTGAACATCAATATGTTGATCATATCTACTATATGATTCACGCTCGACCTTTCGGTCTCCGTGTTTCGAGGCCATATCTGTTATATGCTAGGCTCGTCAAGTTAAACCTGAGTATTCCGCATGTGCAACTGTTTTGCACCTATTGTATTTGAACGTAGAGCCTATCACACCCGATCATCACATGGTGTCTCAGCACGAAGAACTTTCGCAACGGTGCATACTCAGGGAGAACACTTATAATTTGATAATTTAGTGGGGATCATCTTATAATGCTACCGTCAATCAAAGCAAGATAAGATGCATAAAAGATAAAGATCACATGCAATCAATATAAGTGATATGATATGGCCATCATCATCTTGTGCTTGTGATCTCCATCTCCGAAGCACCTTCATGATATAACAACGCAATTGCATTGCATACAATAAAGCGACAACCATATGGCTCCTGCCAGTTGCCGATAACTCGGTTACAAAACATGATCATCTCATACAATAAAATTTAGCATCATGTCTTGACCATATCACATCACAACATGCCCTGCAAAAACAAGTTAGACGTCCTCTACTTTGTTGTTGCAAGTTTTACGTGGCTGCTACGGGCTTAGCAAGAACCGTTCTAACCTACGCATCAAAACCAAAACGATAGTTTGTCAAGTTGGTGCTGTTTTAACCTTCGCAAGGACCGGGCATAGCCACACTTGGTTCAACTAAAGTTGGAGAAACTGACACCCGCCAGCCACCTGTGTGCAAAGCACGTCGGTAGAACCAGTCTCGCGTAAGCGTACGCGTAATGTCGGTCCGGGCCGCTTCATCCAACAATACCGCCGAACCAAAGTATGACATGCTGGTAAGCAGTATGACTTATATCGCCCACAACTCACTTGTGTTCTACTCGTGCACAACATCAACGCATAAAACCTAGGCTCGGATGCCACTGTCGGGGAACGCAGTAATTTCAAAAAATTGCCTACGCACACACAAGATCATGGTGATGCACAGCAACGAGAGGGGAGAGTGTTTTCTACGTACCCTCGTAGACCGGCAACGGAAGTGTTGACACAACGTAGAGGAAGTAGTCGTACGTCTTCCTGATCCGACCGATCCAAGTACCGAACGTACGGCACCTCCGACTTCTGCACATGTTCAACTCGGTGACGTCCCTCGAGTTCTGATCCAGCAAAACTTTGAGGGAGAGTTTCGTCAGCACGACTGTGTGATGACGGTGATGATGTTCTACCGACGCAGGGCTTGGCCTAAGCACCGCTATGATATGACCGAGGTGGAATATGGTGGAAGGGGGCACCGCACACAGCTAAGGAACGATCACGAGGATCAACTTGTGTGTCATGGGGTGCCCCCTTGCCTCAGTATATAAAGGAGGGAGAGGGGAAGGTGCGGCTGGCCCTATGGGTGCGCCTGGAGGAGTCCTACTCCAACCAGGAGTAGGACTCCCCCCTCTTGCCTTGTTGGAAAAGGAAGGAGGAAGGGAGAAAGACGAAAGGGGGGCGCCGCCCCCCCCCCCCCTCCTTCCTTGTCCTATTCGGACTAGGGGGAAGGGGGCACGCGGCCTGCCCTGGCCGGCCCTCCTCTTCTCCCTTATGGCCCATGTAGGCCCAATAACCCCCCGGGGGGTTCCGGTAACCCCCCGGTACTCCGGTAAAATCCCGATTTCACCCGGAATGTTTCCGATATTCAAATATAGGCTTCCAATATATCAATCTTTATGTCTCAACCATTTCGAGACTCCTCGTCATGTCTGTGATCACATCCGGTACTCCGAACAACCTTCGGTGCATCAAAACACAAAAACTCTAATTACGATCGTCATCGAACTTTAAGCGTGCGGACCCTACGGGTTCGAGAACTATGTAGACATGACCGAGACACGTCTCCGGTCAATAACCAATAGCGGAACCTGGATGCTCATATTGGCTCCTACATATTCTACGAAGATCTTTATCGGTCAGACCGCATAACAACATACGTTGTTCCCTTTGTCATCGGTATGTTACTTGCCCGAGATTCGATCGTCGGTATCTCAATACCTAGTTCAATCTCGTTACCGGCAAGTCTCTTTACTCATTCCGTAATACATCATCATGCAACTAACTTATTAGTTGCAATGCTTGCAAGGCTTGAGTGATGTGCATTACCGAGAGGGCCTAGAGATACCTCTCCGACAATCGGAGTGACAAATCCTAATCTCGAAATACGCCAACCCAACAAGTATCTTTGGAGGCACCTGTAGAGCACCTTTATAATCACCCAGTTACGTTGTGACGTTTGGTAGCACACAAAGTGTTCCTCCGGTAAACGGGAGTTGCATAATCTCATAGTCATAGGAACATGTATAAGTTATGAAGAAAGCAATAGCAACAAACTAAACGATCAAGTGCTAAGCTAACGGAATGGGTCAAGTCAATCGCATCATTCTCCTAATGATGTGATCCCGTTAATCAAATGACAAGTCATGTCTATGGTTAGGAAACATAACCATCTTTGATTAACGAGCTAGTCAAGTAGAGGCATACTAGTGACTCTCTGTTTTTGTCTATGTATTCACACATGTATTATGTTTCCGGTTAATACAATTCTAGCATGAATAATAAACATTTATCATGATATAAGGAAATAAATAATAACTTTATTATTGCCTCTAGGGCATATTTCCTTCAGATGCTCCACCAACCAAGAAAAGAAAAACAAAGAAGAGAGATCGGGCTGCTTCCATAGAGCCCCTTGTTGTCGAGCCAATTTATGTTGCTCGTCCTGCGTCTGAACATCGTGAACGTCGTCTGGTAGTTCATGAGCCTGCTTCCACAGAGGCTCCTGAATCTAAAGAGAATCCAGCTGTTGACCCCACCATAGCTGAAGACATTGGTCCTCACGACAATATTGAAGATGATGAAGTCCTTCCTCAGATCGAGCACAATTTGGTATCATCGCCTGTTCTCACGAACAGCGAACTCATCAGCATTGGTCATCCATTGACGCCAATTGCTCAGGATGACTCATGGGTTGATCACCCTCAAGAATCCCCTCGTGCTGAAGAAACACCAGTCACTCCCCCACCACAGGTCACCACTCCGGTGATTGACAGTGAAGACTTTGAGGCCCAACCAACTCCATCTCCACAGGCGTCGCCAGCATTTCGCAGGCTTCGCAAAGGACCAAGGCCACAGGTCACATTGTCAAGTGTTCCAGAAGGAGAAGAGCGTCAATCCGTTTCACGCGAAGTCTTTCCTGAAGCCTCTCCTACTATGAACATCCCTGAATCTGAAGCCAAAGCGGCTGAAGATATTCCGGCTACATCAGCCGATGAAGAAGAAGAACCACGTGATGAAGAAAGAGTTGCTACAGCCCCGTCCAACCCTGAAGTTGTTCTCGAGGAGAACGTGTCCGACCCTCCAGCTCCTGAAGTGGAGGTTACCAATACTGAGGCGGCCACTAACATCAACACTGAAGCCAATGACGTTGTCATGGCTGAAGCTAATGTGGCGCCTGAAGCTAATGTGGTGCCAGAAGTGAATGCACCTGAAGCCAATGCAGCACCAGAAGCAAATCCGCTGCCTGAAGCCAATGCCTCTGCTCTTGTACCTCCTCCAAGGCCACACACCATCGAGCAAGCATATGATCGTGGACAGCTTGTTACCGTCCGCTGGCCAATCCTGGTTCCTCCGCCTGCTCCCGGACCTCAGTTTGCCTATCATGTGGAGCACAAGCCTCAGGTCCAGAAGCCAAAGCCAAGGCTACCACGATTTCCAGGTACTGCAACTTCACCAGGATCCATTTAATCTGAATGGATTCAAGGCACACAACACATTCTTCGATAGTGACAAGAACCCCTACACAAGGCCAAGAATCTCTTCGGACCGATTCTGGAGTTATCAGCAGCGAAGCTATTATTCATGCATCTTGTACAATCAGAGACGCATCTTCCCTCATATGCATCTTGATTGTGAAGCCATTGCTGGACTGCCATGCCTTGAAGAAGCCCTTGACTGCTTCCGTGATGCGGGTCTGCTCAACTTTGTGACTGCAAAGGAACACTGGAATGAAGAACTTCTGCTTCAGTTCTATGCTACCCTCCACATTCGTGGATACAACAGGGATCCGAAGACTTGGATCCTTGAGTGGATGACAGGCGATCTTCATCATGAAGCTAAAGCCCAAGACATCATTGAGCTCACAGCCCTGCCCACTCCTGGCGAATATTATGAACCAGGTTGTCAACAACACCAGAATGCTTTGGAGAGCATTTTCCAGAAGCCAGAACCCAACATGAGCCAATTGCTGAGCATGATGAAGCCTTTGCCTCACGACGCTGAATACCCAACCAAATTCTTTGTTGAAGACCTAGAGTATCTGCCCCGCACCATTTACCACATCATCAGAAAAACTCTATGGCATGTCAAAGGACATTTGCAACGAAGCTTGAAGGAGCAATGAAGACTTTGGTTTTCTATATCTTCAATGGCATAAGCTTCAATGCTCAAGACTTCTTCATCAGGCAGTTGGCTGCAGCTGGCTCCGACATTTTTGGTCTAAAATTCTATGCTCCACGGGTCATGCGCCTTATCAAGCTTGACTCTGCCTTCAACTATCAGCCGTCTGCGCGCAATCATCTTGTATTCTTGCCAGAGGTTGATCTATCTGTTGAAGCTATTTACCCAGAGCCTGCTAAGGATCCAATCTATCTTCACAACGTTGATCGTCAAAGCTTCACCCAGCCCATTGAAGGAGTTCAGGCAGTCTCTCGTGTTTATCCCTTGGCTGGTAACACACGTGCCCCTCGCGCCCAAACTGACGCAACTGGAAGCACCATTGCCCAAAGGCCTCGGAAGCGATCTCGTGTTCTTAATGACCGAGAGCTTCTCGTCGCGCTAAATCAGAAACAGGATAAGCATCATGACTGGCTTAAGCGTCAGATGCAAAGCCTCTTGGTGGACGTCAATCGCATTCGCAATCTTGCCACCAAGAATGCCTTTGTTACACATGAAACCTGTCGGAGGTCTTGGAAGAGTTTGACTTTGCTCACTGCTGAACAAGATCTTCACGACGATGGCTTCACAGAAAGATTCAAGTTTGACTCCACTCCTCCAAGGAATGCTCACTTGCGTCGGACTCCCTCCCTTGAAGACTCTGAATATTCTTCCTGAGCTGCAACGGTGAATGCCAGAGTTATCGATGATCAAGATGATGCCACTTCACCACCTCCACCTTCAGCGCGTCTCGACACTGCACCAAGTTCTTCTGCACCACCGGACCTCAACGACGACCCTGCTGCTTCGCCTACTCCTCATGGGAACGAGTAGAAGCTCTATGTCTTCAAACCTTTTTGGTCATTACTGACAAAAGGGGGAGAAGCATATGAGTTGATAGTCTTCAAGCGGGTCCATATGGGTGGTTGCTTTACTTTTTGCTACTTTTGCCAAGTGCTTACAACTCTCGCTTTTGAAACATTTGGTTCATTTTGAGTTGTAACACTTAAACTTGATGGTCGTCTGCTACCTTTTTCGACACTATGTGATGCGATGATAAATTCCGCATGTGCGACGATAAATTCCGCACGAAGTCATTTGGCAGACGTCCATTTTCCATTATGCATGTCATTATCTTCGATATAACCTTTCATGCATGATGAATTGTCTTCATAAGTAAAAGAGGAGCTCCGCAAGTACAACCTGCCATGTGCATTTGCATTCAAAAGCAAATACTTATATGCACATCTTCAGGGGGAGCCTTTTCCTGCTACTTACGAAGACAATACTTAAATCCTTTACAATTTCACATACTTTTATCCCCGTTGAAAACTTCAACCAGTTTGTCATCAATCACCAAAAAGGGGGAGATTGTAAGTGCATCTAGTGCCACCCCTTGTTGGTTTTGGAGTATTGACGACAAACCTGGTTGAGGGACTAATGTGTTTGTGAGAATTGCAGGATAACACAGGTAGAAGTCCCTCATTGATTCGTTTTTCCTACCGGAGATGACCCCTAAAAATGAATGAAGACATTGAAGTCAAAGGTGGTATGTGAAGACATTCACATTGAAGACTATGACAAGAGAAGACATCGCGTGAAGACTATGGAGCGCGAAGACTTACTTGTTTCGTCGTTCTTTTTCTTCTTTGTTGAGTCATAGAAACCACCGTACTATTAAGTGGGGTCCAAGTGAACCAGTCAGAATGACTGAAGTGATGCTTAACCAAAATCCTATGTCTTCGAACGAAGACAATGAGAGCAAATCTTATCCAGAGTTGGATAAGTCAGCTTTGCTCGTAGCTCAAGTAAAGTTGCCGTGTATGTTTGAAATCTGACCGTTGGAACACGTGTCAGTTCCTTAGTGACCCAGGGTCATTTCGGATAAATCAGGTCGGGTTGCCTAGTGGCTATAAATAGCCCACCCCCTACACCATAAATTGGTTGGCTGCTCAGAGTTAGTGCACGGCTTTTGTCGTTTGAGAGCAACCCACCTCGAAGCCTTTGAGAGAGAAATCCTTGCGAGGACAAAGCCCTAAACACCCAGAGCCAAAGAGTGTTAGGCATCACTGAAGTCTTCCTGTCTGTGTGATCTGAAGACTTATTACACTTGAGGACTGTGAATCCTTTAGCCGGTTAGGCGTCGCGTTCTGCGCATCCAAGAGTCATTGTGGATCGCCGGTGAACGAAGTCTGTGAAGGTTTGGAAGTCTACCTTGAAGACTTACCAGAGTAATTGGGCGAGGACTGGGTGTCCTTAGCTCAAGGGGAATAAGGTGAAGATGCAGTCTTCTAAGTTGAATCTCAACCTCCCTAACCAGATGTACAGTTGTCACAGCAACTGGAACTGGTCCAACAAATCATTGTCTTCAACGAGCCACTGGTTCTATCCTTCCCATCTCTTTATTTGCAGATTAGTCATTGTGAAGTCATTGCCTATTTGCATTATCTATTTGTCTTCACTGTGTGACTGTTTGTTCTGATTGGCTTCATATTATCTTCCATCCTGATCCATACTGCCTAGCTGCTATTAGTCTTTGTGCTTTCACTTCATTAAATACTTGACTATGGCTTGCCTAGTGTAGTCTACCTTCCGCTGCATGTTAATATGTTCATTTCTATCGTCTGTCTTCGAAACTTCCATGTTTTGAAGACTTTCGTAAAAATCGCCTATTCACCCCCCTCTAGTCGATCACTAGCAATCTGTACCATCCATGATTGATTTGATGGCCCAGATAGATTTTTCTATTTTTGCATCACAATGCTAGATTCTATTGTAGTTGCTCCCGGATCAAGGGTTTGCTTCATACTGTTTAAGTGGCGTTGATTTGTTCGTCAAGTAGCCAACCCCGTTAGCTGGGATGAGGGTTTTCTTCACGTGGCGTATTCATTCATCAAGCAGATCCTCTATTAGGCCTTGTTCAGTTGCCGTGGTTAGATTCCACGAGTGGTTTCTAACCTCCTAGGAATTAGGTGATCCCCTACTTGTCACCCAACCCCTGCTGTTCCTCATCCACATGAATCCCTATGACCATAACCTGTTCCGTTACTCCCTTCCTATATTCTCTTGGCGGCACATCAGGTCAAATCGGGAGGAGATGGGAAAGAAGAGTGGGAGAGGAGAAGGAGAAGAGGCTTACCGGATGGGAGAGAAGGGAAGGGTGGGGAAGTATGCCACCATCGTCGCCTCTAGATGGCTGCATCGCCGCTGCCGCTGCCGCCGCCACCGAATCTCAGGACTCGGGAAGAAAGGGCTTGAACCTTTTCTTCTCGCGTAGCGTTTCGTCCGTCGCAAGAGGGATTGGTTCCATGAGTAGAGGGGCAAGGATTATATCCCAGGTAGTTCCACCTGGTTTGGGAGGGATTGGGCAGGGGTGTAGCCCTGACCGGGTTTAACCGAACACACTTATAAAGCAAGCCGAGGTCTAATCCCGATCGGGCCGAAACCACAGGGTTCGGCGGGGATTGGGCCCCAATCCCGGCGGGGGAGGTGCTAACCGAACAAGGCCTTAAGAAGATTGGGAGGTTAGATTGGGCAACCACATATAAGTGCATGTCCATATAATTCAGAGCCTCAGCCACATTTTTTATTTTGCGCACCACAAATAACGACGTGTGAAAGGTCCTACCAATCATCCAGGCTACCAGTGTTAAATGACATGAAAAGGAGTGAAAGGATTCAAGTCACGGATGTCAAAAAACAAAGGGGTAGAAGTCACCCGTATTTTCCAAGAAACCAAGCCTAACGTCAATACAATAAATTGCTGCTCATCATATCAAAGAAATAATATTTTGGCCTTATTTATATAACTAAGTGGACATGATAACTAGTCAAAAACGTATGATATTTGAAATCATTGTGCAAAGTATCAACAAGTAGAAAGAGCATCCAGGAGGCATTTAACTGGGACATCATTACAAAAACACTGAGCTTGCGAATGGCACATAACAGATCCACAGCTAATAGCCAGCTCCGCAGTCAAAATTCCAAGCCTCAAGCCTACAGGCACCAAAACACATGTCAATCAAATCAGGGTGTGAACTACAATTTTGTAGCAGAACGAAGAGATTTGTAGAACTGAGTATAGAGTGATAAATACCTTGCTGGCAATGTTACTGGATAGCCAGTCCAGGCCCTCATACAGACCCTCACCGGATGTAGCACATGTGCTCTGGATGTACCTGTTGAAATGAAGAGCATGAGTGGCTTAGAGCATCTCTAGCAGATCCTGTAAAAGCGGTCAAACCTTCGTTTTTACAGTACAAGCTGAAAAAAACGTAAAATAGCATATCACGTAAAAAAAATTGCAGGCTCCCGTATATTCAAGCTCCTATCCGTCATATATGGAGGATTTCAGCCATTTTTGGAGGATCCTGTAAAGCCGGTCAACGCCGGAGCTGGGGCCTCGCGACACCATGCATGAGCAGCGAGCAGGCGGAGGAGCTTGTCGGCAGCCGGCCGAAGCATTACCGGAACACGCGGCGCACCGGAACGTCGCCGGAGCGTGCAAGAGCAGGCAGCAGGCCACATCAGGCGGCAGGCCGGATCAGCGCCGTTCTGGCCGGCCGGAGTTTGAGTTTGTGCATGCTTCCGTCCTGGGGAAGAAGCGCGAGGAGAAAAAACAAAAAAAATAAACATTTATGGTACGGGTTTACAGGATCTGTTCCACCCGATGCCTCGCGGTACCGTAAATTTGTTTTAGGGGCCTGTATACTGTTTTCTACAGATGGTGCTTTACAGGATCTGGTACGGATGTGGGTGGATTCCAAAACTTATTCCACTGCAAAAGATAAGCAAGAAAAACAAGTAGGCCTTGCTTACCAGTGACGTTGACGAAGGGAATGTAATCCAAGCTTATCAGTAATTTCAGCAGCATTCATAGCATTTGGAAGATCTTGCTTGTTGGCAAAGACAAGCAACACAGCATCGCGCAACTCATCCTGTCATCAATAATGACTATCATATAATGCAGTTGAACAAAATATCGCTTCCCAACTACACAAATTAAAAGTTACTTAGATGTATGTATGCTAGAACAGGTGCAGCAAAACCATATACTATAGTAACTCTGTACTAGCTAATAGACAACAAAAACTGCATTAACAGGCCACTTCCTAGAGATAATTTTTCCCAAAAAAGGGGTTAAACGTAATAAACAGTAAGTGGTCTCATATGAACGTCCTGTCAAAATAATTGCTTCTTCTCACATTAGTGTGTTATAAATTATGATAGTTCAAACAATGATTATGTTAATCAAGCTCACCAATTGGTTGCTATATTGAATGGATAGCATGATAAGAGTAATCCAGCACAAATGTACCTCATTCAGCATCCTGTGGAGCTCATCTCTGGCTTCAACAACACGGTCCCTATCATTGCTGTCCACAACAAAGATAAGACCCTGCGTGTTCTGGAAGTAATGCCTCCAGAGAGGTCTGATCTGTTCTTACAAGCACAAAGCATCAGCTTAAATGAAATGTAACAATTTGCAGGAAGATTAAGGTAAGGAAAACACTGAATTTACAATACACAGAACACTGCAACAGGTCATACCTTGTCCTGACCCCCAACATCCCAAACAGTGAAGCTAATGTTCTTGTACTCGACAGTTTCAACATTGAACCCTGCATTTTAAAGGAAACATTGTTACCATGTCATGGTTCAAGCTTAAGTAGAGGCTGTTCAATAAGAACCAAGTGTTCAAAGCATTTTGTCCACTTTTTGTTGATATCAGCCTGTGTAACTATATGTTCTGTCAGTTATATCATTGCAGAGGCCACAAGTAATGATGGCTTCAGGGCCCATTATAGGCAATCTTTTCCTACATCCTACTCCCTCCTTTCCGGTTTATAAGGCTTATTTCAACTTTTTTGTTTTTCCAATTTACAGGGCTCATCTCCATCTCATTTTTAGTTTCCAATGCGCATTAAATCTTTGCATGCAAGAATTAAAGAGGAATGGCCAAGCATGCATGCACTGCAATTAATCCAAATTAATGCATGAGTTTAATTGGGGTAGTTTTGTAAAGTACGAGATACATTCCTCCACTCACAAAATGCCTTGGTTGATGAGATTTGAGACTTGAGCCTTATAAACCGGAAAGGAGGGAGTATTATTCAAGCAAGCATTTAATGATTTTGCTTTCTAAATTAACTTCCATTACATAAACTGCCATAGTTATCAAGAGACAACACATACCACTGAATTCATCAACCGCATCAAGACTTGAAGAAGAGGCAACAATTCTGATGGGCATAACAATAGTTCAAGCAGGAAGAATACAGACGAAGTACTACGAGTTTGCAACTTCGTTATCAATTAAGAATTTGAGATTGAGATGTACTCCCTCCTTCCCAAAATAAGTGCCATGGCTTTAGTTCAAATTTGTTATAACTTGAACTAATGCCAGGACACTTATTTTGGGACGGAGGGAGTAACTTTTATAGCATGCGCTTGAAGTAGAGCAGCGATAGGCTGTTCCAACAATTGGCCACCTCAATCGTACAACCTTTTCAGGTAGGGATGCCTCGAAAAACAGTTGCATATTTTTAAACATCAAGTAAAATAGGCTCTACCGCTTAGAATTCAGGTTTCCACACTACTGATCCATCAGATCCTCATAGTTCAACTAATAACCTTCTATATACAATGAAAAAAAAACAAATATGTTCAGTTAAGAATGAAGTGTATATGCCCACCTAAACTGTCACAAATTTCGGCTGCATCACCCCCTCCGAATATAAAACCGTTATATAATCCCTCAAGTTCCCAATATCAAAGTATCAAACAGAACACCGCCTAGACCAAAATAAGCTGTTTTGGAAGCCGGTTTTGCTGATGTGGACAGACTGCACATGATCATTGATGCTAACAAGCTTTCCACCAAGTGCGCCATGCCAATATTAGAGCATCTCTAGCCCATTCCCCAAGAGTTATATATGGGCAGAAACTTCCATTTTGGGGAATTAACAGCCATCTTGCCCATCCCCGATTTCCTTTAGCTCCCCAAGAATTAGCTTTTCATCCCCAAAACATTTCCCTCTAGCCCATTTTTGCTATGAGAAGAGCACTTCTCATTAAAAATGGGGAGGCCACTCCACTCTTGCATTCATGGCATGGCGGCCAATAGCACGACACCAATTAATGAACCGCCTCGATCTCCCCACGCCGCCTCCCAAGTGTTGCCAACGTCCCTCGATCTGCCGGTGCCATCCCGAGCCGTCTTCCCAATCGCCGAGCCCCCGCACAGCTTGCCGATTCCTACCTCGTTCTCCTATCCCTGTCGCAGCAGCTGCCACCAAAGGACCGCGTCATTAGGCTCCAGATGTAGGGCAAGTGGGTGACGGAGATCCATACCATGGTCACGGCAACGCTGGTGTGGCCTGGCATGCGCCTACGACGCCTTCGTGCTCCAGTTATTCAAGAGCCGCGTGAAGCTTAACTTCCTCGATAACGCCATGGCCACCATCACACCTCCTGTTAGGTACACCTCTTGGGCCAAGGAGCACCACGCTACCTAGCATGTTGATGCCGCCTTGGTGGCCACACTACTCAAGGACCCACGAATCGTCGATGAGAATCATGTGTTCTTTGTGTCCATGGAAACCACATGCACGATCGAGCACGAGTGTCGCGAGATCACCTGCCTCGCCAACGAAGACGACTAGATGTGGTGGAGTCAGCCCACTGCCAGCGACCACGGGGCCAACCACTGCGACGGGGGGAGGGGATGATCCCTATCTACTCTAAGTCCGACTTCTTGGAATTCTCCGAGTAGAGCTCGGGGATGATCCCTATCTACTCTAAGTCCGACTTCTTGGAATTCTCCGAGTAGAGCTCCTCTTTATATATCTAGTATCTAGTTCTATTTAGTTTACGTTATATCTATATCTATATCTATTTACCTACTAATAAAGCAAGTGATATGCTTAGTTTCGTCCCATTTAGGTGATTTTATATTTAATCTATATATGCGAGGTGGTACTAATTTGAGGACCTATTTTTGGCTTCTTCCGCTCAGTTGGGCTGAGTCCGCCTATGTACATAGCTCGATTGGGCCTCAACCTAGGCCTGCACTCACGCTCCAGAAGGTAGACGTATTTCAACTTTTTTTTCACTCGGTCGTTTGCGTTTCATGTAAGCAAACAAATAAAAACGTTTCGTGCCTGCCCAGATTCGAACTCATGTCGACAGAAAAAAGAGCCCAACAAAGCTTGACCGGCTAGCCAACTTAACCATGCCTTGTTCGTGCCAAAGTGAAAAACGCAATATTTATTTAATCATTGCACGGGGCTTGCATAGCCTGGACCGCCGCCCATGCATGCAGCCAGGGCCTTGCATTCCTGATTCAGCTGAGTCCGAACGTGCGTACACATTCAATAAATCAGTTAAAGTCCTTGGTACAAAATATGATAAATCAGCCAAAAAGTCTCATCTTGCCTCATTACATCAAATTCTTGTAATTTATATACGCTTGGTTGAGGAGATAATAAGGAACGTACGCGAGAATCAATGGCAAATAAATCGGTGAAACAAGGAAGGAGGCGCCAGCGGTAGAGGAAGGGAAGGAGAGGAGGCGAGGCTGAGGGGCGCCGGAGGCAGCGGCCGATGGCGCATGTCGCCGGATCTGGAGGCGCGTCGCCCTGGCAAAAGGGGATGAAGAAGATGCTTGGCCTTTTGTGCAAATGGGCCGGCCTGCTGGTGGCCCTCTCTTCCTCTGTTATTCTCTTCTTTTTCCATTTGACAAAACAAACAGAAAAGCACAAAGGGCTTGCACAGAATATTTTAAGTGTGCATATTTTCGTGGACTCATTTAAATATGTTTGATCCAGAAAAAATGCAAAGAGACATGTTGATGGGTTTTGAATAAATCGGCAGGACTTGGGCTAATTATTAAAAGGTTATAATCGGTGGCCTCTCTACACCCACATACAGAAATATTCAAAGAAGGGCACCTGGGCTAATTATTAAACATATGTGTTACCATAATTAAATTGAAAACATCGGCATATCTTGTGCATTTCATTGGACGTGAGGGCGTGTTAGCTCGTAGAAACACTCGCCAAGTGCAGAAGCCTTCCTCGCACATGCCCGGAAGAGAACTAATCACCAAATGTGGTTAAGGTATTATGGGCTAGAGGCATATGAAGATTTATCACCCGTTGCAACCCACAGGCACTTTTGCTAGTGTGTGTGTGTGTACATATGCATATATATACATATATATATATACATAGGGAAAATACATCCTACCCCCACATGTCTTATATACTACCATGTGGTATTATATATACTACTTTATCAAGTATGTTCATATATTATATACAACATATTTCAAAGTGAGTTACATGAAAAAATTGTAAGTTGGCTCATAGTTTTATTATATTTGTGAAATACGTATATATTTGTACGTAAAAAGGAGCATACTCAAAATACAATGCATGCTACCTAAAAAGTAGTATATCTATATCTATATACCTACTAATAAAGCAAGGTGCGTTTCTCCAATTTTTTCATCCGTTCACCATCGAAAAGTTTTTTCTATTCGAGGTGGTACTAATTTTTTGTTCGTTCTCTATTAGAAAAGGAAAAACGCCCGAATTTCATACATGGGCCGCCAATAGTGTGGCCCAGCAAAGCCAGCCCGTTTATTTTCGTGCCCACGTAAGTAGCAAAACTCTATTTATTGTAATGAGCGTCAAATAGCAGCAAATTCGCACATGGCCACCAAGCTGGGCTGACCCGTTCTCTTTTTCTTTGTTATATTGCAGTGAGCATCAAATAGCAGCAAACTCTATTAATTTTGTGCCCATGCAACTGGAAAACTCCTATTAATCGCACTGAGCGTCAAATATTTACAAATTCGCACAGGGCCCCCTAGCTGGGCTGAACTGTTTTTTCTGGTTCCGTGTTATGTTTCTATTTTTCTTTTTCCATTTCTTTCTTTTCTTTCTTTCCCGTTTCTTTTGTCTTATTTCCTTTCAAGTTTATTTTTCTTTCTCCCTTTTTCATAAATTCAAAAAAAAATCGGAACAGTTCATATTATTAGAAAAACTTGATTTTTTAAAAAGATCCAAAGTTTCAAAATATTTTTTTTGAAAAATGTTCAAAATATTAAAATTTTGTTCTCATTCCAAAAGTGGTACAGATGTTTTTTAAATGTTCCATTTTTCTTTGTCTTTCCAAAGTTTTTCGGGTTTTCCAAAAAAAAGCATTTAAAAAATGTTCCAAATATGAACAATATTCTCTTTTTGGTGAAATATTCACAAATTCAGGATAATGTCCGAGGTTAAAGAAAAACATTTTAAAAAATTGTTCTGAGTGTTCAAAATGTTTTTCCTTTTTCAAAAGCAATCACAAATTCGAAAAATGTTCTTGTTATTTTAAAAGGTTCATGTTTTTAAATTAAATTGTGAATTTCGAACGATTCAAATTTTGTTGTATATATTTAAAAACTTTTTTCCGTTTCTATATCTTTTTCTTTCCTGTTTCTTTTCTCTTTCTTTCTTTCAAGCTTATTTTTCTTTCTCCCTTTTTTTGTAAATTTAAAATTTTCAAAAAAGTTCATAATACCAAAAAAATTCGAATTTTGAAATATATTCCGATTTGAAAATTCTGAAATATATTTCATTTTGAAAAAAATTCGGAACATTAAATCTTTGCTCTCATTCTAAAATAGTCACAAATCCGCATAGGGCGCCCAAGCTTGCGTGAACCGTTTTCTTCCTTTTGGTCTGTGTTATGTTTGTATTTTTCTTTTTTTTCCCGTTTCTTTTGTCTTTTTCCTTTCAAATTTGTTTTTCTTTCTCCTTTTCTCATAAATTCAAAATTTTCAAAAAAGTTAAGATTATTAGGAAAATTGGAATTTTTTTAAAAATGTCGAAAATTTGAAAATATATTATGTTTTGAAAAATGTTTGAAATACAAAAAATGTTCTCATTCCAAAATTGGTATATATTTTTATACACGTTCCATTTTTTTCTTGTGTTTTCCAAAGTTATTTGAGATTTTCCAAAAAAATCATTTTAAAAATGTTTGAAATATGAAAAATATTCTTGTTTTGGTGCAATGTTCGCAAATTCAGAATAATGACCGAGTTTAAAGAAATACATTTAAAAAAATCTGAATGTTCAAAATGGGTTTCCTTTTTAAAAACCAATCACAAATTCAAAAAGTTTTCAAGTTATTTTAAAAGGTTCATGTTTTCACATAGAAGGGACATTGGTGTCTGGTGATGTGCTAAATATGCTAATGAAACATGATTTATGCGCTACAATTAGTAATTCATCCTGTTACGCAATCATAAGAGAGAATGGTCGAAACTACCGTGCCCCAAAGGTCGCCGCGTAGCTACCAAATGAGGTAGACACAACCCCGACACAGAGGCGGACCCGGAGAAAAAAAGGCACAAGTTAGATGGTTGCCGGCACACCGACTAATCCCACCACTATCAAGATCTCACAGGACAAACATGACCCGCGAGAAGTCCACAACACCTCTCTCTATCACATCGCTATGCTGATCGTTTTTCTTTGACATGTTATGGTGATCTTTTTGGTGGACACATCAATTATCTCTCCCATTGCTTCCGGCAAAGAAATATCTCTCCCGTTGCAACGCATGGGCATATGTGCTAGTATACTACCTAAATATTCTTATATACTACATACTACGCGTACATACTCTCTGATTTGATAAATACTACTTAGAACTCAAGTGGTGGTAATTACCACCGGTGGTAGATAAAATTATATATATATATATAGGTGCGCTAAAGTGAGCCCGAGCGCATTGTGCTTATTCTACGCTCCGACCCATGGAGCGCACCTTGTCTGCTAATCAGTTACGTCATTCTTTAATTAGCGCAGCCACATGCATGCATATGGTAAATAACTTAATTCATTTACTATGTTTGGCCGGCGTTTTACTAGCATGCGAGTCGAGGATGCCAGACGGAGTACATTGCAGGTTGGCTGTAATTCATTTAATCCTGTTACTATATTTAGCATGGTTTTTTACTAGCATGGGAAACAAGAATAAAGGACGGGACCAATGCATGCGGATGATAACTGTTTTAATTCGGTTACCATTCCTACCATGCTTTTTACTACCATGTGAAACAAGAGTCCATAAGATGTAGGATGCAGACATGCAGTAACCCAATTTGTTCTATTACCAAGTTTTTCATGAACGATTACTAAGTTACTATAATTCTCATGGTTGATTACTATATGCCATTCCAAGCAGGCATATAGAAAGAAAAAATGGCGATGGGACCATGCACCTGTTAAATATGTTACTACTTTTTTCATGGTTGATTATTGTGTATCATTATGAGCATGGATGTAAAAAAGACAAATGGTGGCAGTGCGTGAACTAGTGGGTGCAGATAGTAACTGAATTTATTGGGTTACTATATTTCTTATGGTTGTTTACGATGTGTTGTTACAGCCATGCATATAAAAAAAGAAATGGTGGCGGGACCGATGCATGCAGATGGTAACCGAATTAATTCTATTACTATATGTTCCACAGATTTTACTAGCAGGTGGAAGAATAATGCCGATTAAGCCGAACGGTGCGTGCGACACAGGCGGAGCGCAGAATAAGCGTTTTACGCTCCCACTTAGTTTAGCGCCACCGTTAGTTAGTTAGTTAGTTAGTTAGTTGGTTAGTTTGATGTCAACGTAGTGGTGTAGTAGGTAATGACTGTTTAACTATGCTATGCATGATGTTGATGTGGTACTGTTGTTTAACTATGCAATGAAGTAGTTCAAATTTGTGTTTGAAAAATTCGCATGCATTTGCGGGGTCAAGTCTTGAGGGTGGGGCTAGACAGACAAAAGTTCAATTCCCTAAAAAATGAGGAATTAAAGGATGGGGAATTAAAAAATAGGGGATTGTCTAGAGATGCTCTTGTCGATCTTGGTGTCACACCACCATCGTGCTGCACCATGACCTTGCTGACCATAGCATAGCATCCACCACGGTCGAGGCGCACCCGCCGCGCCATCAGCACTAACAAAGCTCCGCTCAAGCTCTTTACGTACATTGAGGCGAACGGCGACGTGGGGCCATCGCAGTGGTACACAAAGCCCTTGGCGAACTGCAACATTTGGTGGACATGGCACTGGCTCAGGTATGGCAGGAGCAGAATGTGCCCTGCTGCCGACAATGACTCCTTATGCATCCTTGCATTGAGAAACAACGCAACCGACTTCTTATGCATACTTGCGACGAGAAACAACATTGGGTGGACGTGGCACTGGCTCGGGTATGGCAAGAGCATCATGGCCCCCAATGTCAGTGTTGGCTTCTTATGCGTCCTCACGATGAGAAGCCATGGCTACTTAGCTAAGCTAGTTATGTGTCACAATACTAGCGGCCAACGTTGCTAACCAAACATATGAAGAGGAGGCAAGAGGCCCTTCGGCATCGCTCACTGCCAAGACAAACCACTACATCTTGACACTGCCAAGACATTTCCCTTCATCACACAGCCGCCAGCCACCGCGCTCGGCAAAACCCAGTACCCCAACTCCCATATCAGCTGACACCCTATCAAGCTGAATAATGTCAACGAAGCACGCAAGTGAGAGGAGCCACCAGCACACACACTCAAATCATTGTACCAGTCTAGGTAAGTCAAATCACGCTGGCACCAAAACAACGCGGGAGAAGGGGTTTGAGTCGACGAAGGGCAAGCCGGTGCTACGAGTAGCGGTGTCGTGGTCCGCAGGAGGTGAGCCCTTTGTAGTGGTGTCGTTGTCTGCAAGAGATCTTAGCGCAGCATAGCTTGCTCCGATGCAAGCAGGTAGGTGCACAATTGCAAACAAGGACAACAAGAAGTGGGTGCACACCAACAGAATGATGAAGAGCAAACGGGTCACACTGGTGCTGACGTACGCGTTCTTCGAGTGGATCATCTCATAACGCTCCTCCCCTGCATAGCATCTTCTCCTCCTCATAGCACAGACTGCTCCTACTCAACAACCGAGATCCTCTTCCCAACAGCATGGTGTGGGTGCCAGCTTTAGCGTCTAGACTACACCGCAGAGATGTTGCGCCTGACATGTGCGGGGACTGTGAGGCAGCTTTTCCAGGAAGGCACTGCTATAATGGATGAGGCAGAGCAAGCTCCATATGGTTCCCAGGATGATGTGCCAATATAAGTTAAACAATAAATCCTAGTCCGCATGCTATGCGGGTCAAACCATAAAACTTCCACACACAAAAAAGCATCTTCAAAACGAACTTGGAGGTCTGCGATCAGGTGTGTTGCCCGGTTTTGGAAACTTGAGGTGATTATATAACCAATTTTAGAGTTAAGGTGGTGATGCAATCAAAGCGTGAAAGTTTAGGGGGTACATCAACTCTTTTCTTTGGTTGGTTGATTAATTACATGGCATGCCCTAACATTTTTTTCGTTTTTTCCCAGCTATTGGTTAGCCAAAATATTGGCTAGAGATACCTTGACCTTATTGGCCAAAATTTTGCACCAAAAATAGTTCTGAAAGATTAGCATGTAAACAAGACAGAAGCACATCTTACCTATGGTTGGGATAGTGGTAACGATCTCGCCGAGCTTCAGCTTGTAGAGGATGGTGGTCTTTCCGGCAGCATCAAGACCGACCATGAGGATCCGCATCTCCTTCTTGGCGAAAAGCCGGCTGAAGAGCTTCCCGAACGCGAGCCCCATCTCGCCCTACCCCTCTTCCGAACGCCTGCAATTCGCGACCATTACTCGCTCAGATCTCCATTACGGGATCCAACCCAAAAAAACAAACGGCTCAATACACATCCTCATGCACAAATCTAACCCCACGAATCGGATATATCACACGAAAGTCGTATGGATAGTAGAATCACAAACTACACGCGCCCAAATAAATTCGAGATCCGCGACGTGACGGAACGGTCGCAGATCTAGCGCCGCCGAGGACCACGCAATTCGAACGTCAGATTCAATCTTTGGATCGGTGGTATCGGCAGAAAACCGATGATCGATTCCTCTGCGACGACGGGAGCAGACAGAGAGATCATGAGGGGGTTCACCTGCGAAGAAATTTCGAATGGTGGGGAGACAGAGGAATGGAATGGGGTGGGTTAGTGGGACGAGACTTGCCTGCTCCCGTCTAGGTGTCTTGATTTGATTAAAACAAAATAAGACCCGGCCCCATTCTTTTAAAATCAGAAGGGAGATAATTAGATCAGAAAGAAAAAAAAATAGCCGTAGGATGAAGTGGGAGCACAGATGGGAACACAAGAAGAGAGCAGGCAAGTCGGATCCGGATTAGTGAGGCTCCTTCATCCCCACGACATTATTTTTCCAAATTGAAAGGTCACGTCTAACTTTATTTACTCATAAGTCACACAAATATATGTGCGTTGCGCGAACCAATCTGTGGTTGGATGATTAGGGGACTGTGGTATCCTCGGTTCATCAGGGTTTAAATTCTGGTGCTCGCATTTATTTTTGGATTTATTTCAGGATTTCCGGCGATGCGCATTCAGTGGGAGAAGACGTTCCCGTCGATGATGAGATGCCTTCGGTAACTTCGTAAATTTTAAAAAAATATGTCGGCTCAGTCTTTCGAAGATGCTCATAAGGGTAGGGTATGCGTGTGTGCGTTCATATGAATGAGTGTATGCGCATGTATATGAGTGTTTGTGTCTGTACTGATGTTCAAAAAATATATGTGCGTTGCCACGGACGATAAAAACAATACGATATTATTAGAATATTAGGTAAATTCATGATTAATTTCAGTAAATAATTCATAACTAGAACAAAAACTAACATGCAAGAAGCATATTAGATGAACAGAAAAATATGCACAGCGGCATCATGCATGTAACAACAATTATAAATAGAGAATGAACAGATTAGGAAGGACGTAATGTTCGTTGAGAGCGATGTTGTTGATGATGATCTGCTATTAACGGGCTTAAAGACGATGAGTAGCGTCGTTGACGGAGTACTCGAAATGAGGTACTCTAATCCTCAGTAAATGTTAATTAGTATGTGGTGCTATTAAGTCGCTCGTGTCGCCCCACCCCGCGGGCGATCCGGGCGAAACCTAGCCGCCGCACCAGCCTCCTCCAGATCCGCCCACCTCCCCTCGCCGCCGCCGGCAAGCGCCGTCGGGCAAAGCTCGCGCGACGTCGGCGGCGGGGGGCCTTCCTTTTCTTCCCTCTCGCGAGGCTATGGCGGTGCGGGGCCGCTTGGCCAAGGAGAGGCGCGGGGGCGTGGCGCACGCGAGGAGCAGGCGTGGTCGGCGCGGCGCGCGCGGCGTCGGGACGCTAGGCAGGCGCAGCGAGCAGGCTGCGATGCGCACGGCGGGCGTGGAGTGCAGGCGGTGGCGTGCGCGGCGGGCGGGCGCCGCCCGCTCGGGTGCCGTGGGGGTGCGGGGGCGTTGCGGTCGGCTTTGGCCAGATCTGGCCTCTAGCAACCTATGGCTGGAGGGCTGGCTCGAGGAGGCACCAGGCGTCGTTGGAGAGTGGCTGCATTTCGCGCCTAGTCCGGCGATGTGTGGTGGCTGCAGCAGTGGTGTCGGGAATGGCTGGTGGTTGTCTCTCCTTCAAGCGCGTCCACGCCTGGCTCCTGGAGCTGTGGCGCCATTCAGTTTGTCTTGTGCTACAGAAGGTTCGGGCAGGCCAGATCTAGCATGGATAGTCCTGTTCTTGCGCGCGGCGGTGCGAGCCACACAGTCTGGCCTGGATCCTGCCAAGTCCTGCGCGCGGTGGTGCGGATCGGCTATGTTTGGTTTCTCCCTTGACCTTTCCTGGGCGCTGCGGTGCGAAGGATCGCCTAGGTCTACGCACGGAGGTAGAGGATGGCCAGATCTGGCTTGGATCGCCGAGGGCCTGCGAGCGGCGGTGCGGGTCGGTCGGGTTGGCGTGTGCTCGCCGAGTTCCTGCGAGCGGCTTGACCAATTCGTCTCTAGTAGTGTTTGCTTTGGGCTCATGTTGCACTGTGGCGCTGGTGGCCTCGGATCCTTGGATTGTTGGTGGAAGACTCGGCTCCGGATGAAAATCATGCATCGACTCTGTCTTTGCCGACGGTAATGGCGTGTACGGATGTCGTCTTCCTCCTTGGAGGTATCGTTGTGGAGCCGTTCCCTTCCTTCCCAATAGCGTGAGATCTCCGGGTGAAAACCTAAGATCAGGTAGTGCCAGATCGGGTGACGATGGAGTCCTCAGCTTCGTTTTCCTCTTTGGAGGTGTCACCTTGGTGATCCCGCCGAGGGGTTCTGATGGTGTTCGCGTTTGATGGTAGAGCTTGGGTTTGTGGTGTTGCCGACGGGTCCTTTTCTTTCTTTTCTTTTTGCGCTGCCTTTGCGGTGCTTTCCTCCTCTAAGGAATCTTGTTACACCTTCTTCTGATCAATGAATTTGGCAGTTCTTCTGTCAACATTAAAAAAAATCCTCAGTAAATGGGTCTCGTTGGAAATACCTTATCAGCCTAAAACTTGAAAAAGATTTATTTACCACTAACTGCAGTTTGACACACCGAGATACACACAGATACATGGCTACCATGACCACATAGGCCACAAGAAATCACCAAGGAGGCAGATCCGCAGATGACGCCAGCCAGCGGTGATGAAATCAGGGGTTGGAGTCCTAAGCATCCAGGACACGCGTCACAAGGGCGGGCGGCCCTTGCGGAGCACTCCATTGACAGGGCATTTAATATCTTGTCAGACTATCTGACCAAACCTGGTGCAAGCCAATGACGAGAGGCCATCTTCACGATGATTGAGGGGATGGGCGATGTGACCAGACCCTGCCACGACCCCGAGACCGAAGAAGAGTGGTGTTGTGACACCTCCGTTTATAATCATGCACTAATCATACATGTATCAAGCACGATCACGAACGGTGACTCACGTTAATATCACAACACAACTCTACGACACAAAGGATAAACATAAAACTTTATATTACAAGCCAGGGTCTCGATGGCCCAAAAACATAAGTGATAACCCACAAGTATAGGTGATTGCAACAGTTTTCGAGGGTAGAGTATTCAACCCAAATTTATTGATTCGACACAAGGGGAACCAAAGAATATTCTCAAGTATTAACAGTTGAGTTGTCAATTCAACCGCACCTGAAAAACTTAATATCTGCAGCAAAGTATTTAGTAGCAAAGTAATATGGAAGTAACGGTAACGGTGGCAAAAGTAACAGTAGTAGTTTTGTAGTGATTGTAACAGTGGCAACGGAAAAGTAACTAAGCAGATCAATACGTGAAAAGCTCGTAGGCATTGGATTAGTGATGAATAATTATGTCGGATGTGATTCCTCATGCAACAGTTATAACATAAGGTGACACAGAACTAGTTCCAGATCATCAATATAATGTAGGCATGTATTCCGAATATAGTCATACGTGCTTATGGAAAAGAACTTGCATGACATCTTTTGTCCTACCCTCCCGTGGCAGTGGGGTCCTATTGGAAACTAAGAGATATTAAGGCCTCCTTTTAATAGAGTACCGGACCAAAGCATTAACACTTAGTGAATACATGAACTCCTCAAACTACGGTCATCACCGAGAGTGATCCTGATTATTGTCACTTCGGGGTTGCCGGATCATAACACATAGTAGGTGACTATTAACTTTGCAAGATATGATCAAGAACTCACATATATTCATGAAAACATAATAGGTTCAGATCTGAAATCATGGCACTCGGGCCCTAGTGATAAGCGTTAAGCATAGCAAAGTCATAACAACATCAATCTCAGAACATAATGGATACTAGAGATCAAACCCTAACAAAACTAACTCGATTACATGATAAATCTCATCCAACTCATCATCGTCCAGCAAGCCTATGATGGAATTACTCACGCACAGCGGTGAGCATCATGAAATTGGTGATGGAGAAAGGTTGATGATGACGATGGCGACGGATTCCCCTCTCCGGAGCCCCGAACGGACTCCAGATCAGTTCCCCCGAGAGAGATTAGGGCTTGGCGGCGACTCTGTATCGTAAAACGCGATGAATCCTTCTCTCTGATTTTTTTCTCCCCGAACATGAATATATAGAGTTGGAGTTGAGGTCGGTGGAGCCTCAGGGGGCCCACGAGACAGGGGGCGCGCCCCCACCCTCGTGGACAGGGTGTGGGCCCCCTGGTGTTGATTCTTTCGCCAGTATTTTTTATAAATTTCAAAAATATTCTCCATTAAGTTTCAGGTCATTCCGAGAACTTTTATTTCTGCACAAAAATAATACCATGGCAATTCTGCTGAAAACATTGTCAGTCCGGGTTAGTTCCATTCAAATCATGCAAGTTAGAGTCCAAAACAAGGTCAAAAGTGTTTGGAAAAGTAGATACGATGGAGACGTATCAACTCCCCCAAGTTTAAACCTTTGCTTGTCCTCAAGCAATTCAGTTGACAAACTGAAAGTGATAAAGAAAAAAATTTACAAACTCTGTTTGATCTTGTTGTTGTAAATATGTAAAGCCAGCATTCAAGTTTTCAGCAAAGATTATGAACTAGCCATATTCACAATAACATTTAGGCCTCATGTTTACTCATATCAATGGCATAATCAAATAGCGAGCAATAATAATAAATCTCGGATGACAACACTTTCTCAAAACAATCATAATATGATATCACAAGATGGTATCTCGCTAGCCCTTTCTGAGACCGCAAAACATAAATGCAGAGCACCTCTGAAGATCAATGACTGACTAGACATTGTAATTCATGGTAAAAGAGATCCAATCACAGTCATACTCAATGTGAATTAATAGTAATGCATGCAAATGACAGCAGTGCTCTCCAACTGGTGGTTTTTAATAAGATGATGATGACTCAATATAAAAGTAAATAGATAGGCCCTTCGCGAGGGAAGCAGGGATTTGTAGAGGTGCCAGAGCTCGATTTTTTAAATAGAGATAAATAATATTTTGAGTGGAATACTTTCATTGTCAACATAACAATTGAGAGATCTCGATATCTTCCATGCTACATACATTATAGGCGGTTCCCAAACAGAATGGTAAAGTTTATACTCCCCCACCACCAACAAACATCAATCCATGGCTTGTCCAAAACAACGGGTGCCTCCAACTAACAACAATCCTGGGGGAGTTTTGTTTGCAATTATCTAATTTAAGCATGGGACTGGGCATCCCGGTTACCAGCCATTTTCTCGTGAATGAGGAACGGAGTCCACTCCTCGTGAGAATAACCCACCTAGCATGGAAGATATAGACAACCCTAGTTGATACATGAGCTATTCGAGCATACAAAACAGAATTTCATTTGAAGGTTTAGAGTTTGGCACATACAAATTTACTTAAAACGGCAGGTAGATACCGCATATAGGAAGGTATGGTGGACTCATATGGAATAACTTTTAGGGTTTATGGAAGTGGATGCACAAGCAATATTCCCGCTTAGTACAAGTGAAGGCTAGAAAGAGACTGGGAAGCGACCAACTAGAGAGCGACAGCAGTCATGAACATGCATTAAAATTAATTAACACTGAGTGCAAGCATGAGTAGGATGTAATTTACCATGACTCGTCGAGGCTATGTTGATTTTGTTTCAACTACATGCGTGAACATGTGCCAAGTCAAGCCACTCGAATCATTCAAAGGAGGATACCACCCTATCATACCACATCACAACCATTTTAATAGCATGTTGGCACACAAGGTAAACCATTATAAACTCCTAGCTAATTAAGCATTGTATGAGCAACTATAATCTCTAATTGTCATTGCAAACATGTTTCATTCATAATAGGCTGAATCAGGAATGATGAACTAATCATATTTACAAAAACAAAGATAGATCGAGTTCATACCAGCTTCTCTCATCTCAATCAGTCCATCATATATCGTCATTATTGCCTTTCACTTGCACGACCGAACGGTGTGGATAATAATAATAGTGCACGTGCATTGGACTAAGCTAGAATCTGCAAGAATTTAATACAAGGGAGAAGACAAGGTAATATGGGCTCTTGGTTAGATCAACAATAATTCATATGAGAGCCACTCAACATTTTCATCATGGTCTTCTCCTCTCCACCCCCAAGGAAAAGAAAAAAAATAAAACTATTTACACGGGAAAGCTCCCAACAAGCAAAATAAGAACGAGAAATCTTTTTGGGTTTTCTTTTTAATTACTACTACTACAAGCATGTGAAGTAAACTAGCTAAAAGCTACAACTAATTTTTTTTTTGTTTTTTCTTAAGGTTTTTCAAACACACAAGAAGAAGGCTTACAAAGAAAATAAACTAGCATGGATAGTACAATGAAAAAGTATGAGCACCGACAACTAGAATGAGCGTGTGAACATGAATGTAATGTCGGTAAGAAATACGTACTCCCCCGTGAAGGAAATATGCCCTAGAGGCAATAATAAAGTTGTTATTTATATTTCCTTATATCATGATAAATGTTTATTATTCATGCTAGAATTGTATTAACCGGAAACTTAGTACATGTGTGAATACATAGACAAACAGAATGTCACTAGTATGCCTCTACTTGACTAGCTCGTTGAATCAATGATGGTTATGTTTCATAACCATAGACATGAGTTGTCATTTGATTAACGGTATCACATCATTAGAGAATGATGTGATTGACTTGACCCATCCGTTAGCTTAGCACGATGATCGTTTAGTTTGTTGCTATTGCTTTCTCCATAACTTATACATGTTCCTATGACTATGAGATCATGCAACTCCCGAATACCGGAGGAACACTTAGTGTGCTATCAAATGTCACAACGTAACTGGGTGACTATAAAGATGCTTTACAGGTGTCTCCGATGGTGTTTGTTGAGTTGGCATAGATCGACATTAGGATTTGTCACTTCGAGCATCGGAGAGGTATCTCTGGCCCTCTCGGTAATGCACATCACTATAAGCCTTGCAAGCAATGTGACTAATGAGTTAGTTACGGGATGATGCATTACAGAACAAGTAAATAGACTTGCCGGTAACGAGATTGAACTAGGTATTGAGATACCGACGATCGAATCTCACGCAAGTAACATACCGATGACAAAGGGAACAACGTATATCGTTATGTGGTTTGACCGATAAAGATCTTCGTATAATATGTGGGAGCCAATATGAACATCCAGGTTCCGCTATTGTTTTTTGACCGGAGACGTGTCTCGGTCATGTCTACATAGTTCTCGAACCCGTAGGGTCCGCACGCTTAACGTTTGCCGATGATTGGTATTATGAGTTTATGTGTTTTGATGTACCGAAGATAGTTCGGAGTCCCGGATGTGATCACGGACATGACGAGGAGTCTCGAAATGGTCGAGACATAAAGATTGATATTATTGGATGACTATATTCGGACATCGGATGAGTTCCGGGGGTCACCGGATAATTATCGGAGTGCCGGGGGTTATCGGAACCCCCGGGGGATCTAATGGGCCAACATGGGCCTTAGTGGAGAGTGAGGGCCGGCCAAGGCAGGGCCACGTGCCCCTCCCCCTCTAGTCCGAATAGGACTAGGGAAGGGGGCGGCGCCCCCCTTTCCTTCTCTTCTCTCGCTCTCCTTCCTTTCCCCTTCCTGATCGTCCTACTCCTACTAGGAGGACTCCTCCCCTCCTTGGAGCGCCACCAAGGGCCGGCCGGCCTCCCCCTTGCTCTTTTATATACGTGGGCAGGGGCACCCTAGGACACACAAGTTGATCATTGATCCTGTTGTAGGGTGGAACCCTAAGTGGAGATCTTTCACGAATTGGAGGGGGAATCCCCAAGAACAAGATGAACACAAGAGGGAAAACAAGAGGAAACACTCAATTGACTAGATCCAATCACACATATGCTAGATCCAAGAACATACAATAGGTCACAATGATTCAAGAACAAAAAAGGAATGATACAAGATACTAGTTCATCCCAATCCTATGAGGAGAGAGGTCTTGATGATCCTATGATGGGGATCCTTCCCACATGTGGGGGTCTTGATATCCACAAGTGGATCTTCTCCCTTAGGAGGACATGATCTCCTAGAGGAGTGGGTACAAGGAGCAAAGCTCACATAATCATCTCATATACTTTGCTATCCCTAACAAATGGTCTAGGTACGGAATATATAGGTGGTTGGAGGTGAGGGACGAGGTGGATGAAGAGGAGGCCCAAACAACAATCACAGTCGTCCATCCTGTAGGGCCCGTGCGCACGGGGTAAGTTGGGCCCGTGCGCACGGGGGTCCCGTGGGCACGGTACAAGCCCGTGCGCACGGGGTGCTCCAGCGCCAGCTCCCTGTGTAGTCCGTGCGCACGGGGTCTTCGAGGCCCGTGGGCACGGTGTCGCTTGGGAGGTGTAGAGTTGATCTTGTTGCACTCCTTCTTCCTCCTTGTGGCCTTAGGATCCTTCTCCTTTGCCTCCGGGATGCTCCCCAACTGCTTGGTGGCAGTCGTCCTCGTACCTAGTGATGCACAATGATGCATGGTGAGGTAGCAACCAAGTCCTATGGATATTCATGTAAATCTTGGAGAGGAGTGGGTTCACCTTAGGTTCGTTAGGTCCACTTGGGGCTTGAGGTGCAATGAAGGTGAACATGGTGATGTCCATAGGATGCTTCGCATCATCCCCTCCCCCCTTGGGAAAGATCCGGCCTCGGATCGTAAACCATATCACCATGGGAAAGAGATGATGTCGTCGTGTATAAGTTGACGATCACCAAGAATTCGTCCTCTTGTAGCTTGAAATGGGCACTCTCCAATGTCGCACCCTCTTGAAATTCCTTCAAAAGGAGCAAAGATAACAAGCACTTGGAAAAACAAATGTGGTTGGCATTAGAGCAAAACCAAGCATTCGAGAGGTGATTCACCCAACAAGTGTTGTCATCAGGCATAGCATATGGTGTAACAAAGGATTGTGACATGTCATGAAAGCACATAAATTGAGCGAAGTCAAGGACATCATGGAAACAAGCATGTAAATGTGAGTTAGTGATGCAAATATGTGTGTCAAGAGAATAAGCACTCAAACTCATAGAAAGCATGCATAAGGCGCTCAACAAATGGTCTATGGTATGCATATGAAACATTCACAACACCAAATATAATGAGATGTCTAAACACATGGGGCAAGTGCAAGACAATCCAAGCATAATGTGCACGGGGTGTAGTGAATATAGGGTGGCACTCAAAAAAATAGAAAGAGCAATTGTTTATCATGTGCGAGGCAATCATAGTGATCAAATAGTGCAAGCTAGTAGTGCGAAGATGCAACATACTAGAAGGAATCATGGCTAGCATGTCATATGTACAAATAGTGGGCATGGATAATTCACATGACATAGCACAAGCATGAAAGCAAGATATGAGCAAAACATCATCAATGTATTGGCGAGAGGGCATATGTAAATAGCAATGGGGCATAATGACTCTCCCAACACAACAAGCATCAAAAGCATTGGGCATAGAGAAATCATGGCAATAGCTACTAGGATCTCCACCAAGCATGCAAATACACAAAGAAGTAGTATAAAGATGAATCATGGGTAGATGCAAGCAAGGGTCACAATTGCATGGCAAAGGCATGGAAGGAGGCATAGCATGCAAAGTGAACACGAGAAAATGGGCATAACATAACAAGTGATATATAACCCAAAGCCGTGTGAGAGCCAAGTAGAAGAGATGCGCGTAGTCGTTGTGCGAAGGGAACGGTGGTAAGGATAGTCCACGTGATCCCAAGTCATCGTTGCTCTCAAGAGCTCGTTTCGTCAACTCTTGGGATTGAGAGGTTGACGAATATACGTGAGTACCTACACAAAACAAAGGCAAAGGAAAAATTGTGTGTGCGTGGTAGATGTACACATCATCCATCATGATGTGCACGTGCTTGTGTTGGTTAGCACAAAATATCCAATGCTCAAATAAATGAGTTGCATGATATAGAAACATGTCATCCATCATGAGAGGTTTGTTGTTATGTATAGCATAATGGAGACTCAAAGGATGTAATGCATCACTCGCAATATCTAGAGCATTGTGAGGAATGGTATGCATGTGGTGCACACAAGGGATGTAATCATGCGATACACAATAATTTTCATGGCATGGCATATGAGATGAATTGCACAAGTCATGTAAGGGAAGCATGACAATATCATCACATGAAAAACAAAAGCCAATGACCATCATCTCGTCATCTATGCCATATGTGCAAATAGGATTTATTTTAATGGGGCATGCAATGTTACTATGTTGAGATTGAAATGATGCAATATGGGATATCTCACTCATAGCATATGACAAGTTCAATGGATTGTCAAACATGATGTGACCAAAATAATTTTCACATGGTATCCTATGGAGCATAGCATCACAAGTAGGCAATTCAACATGCTCATCATCATATTCATCATACATGGGTGGCATATCGAAACAAGACATAGTATGTGATGAATCCATAGGGTGATCATCATCATGCAAGCAATCATTTGCAATATAGTCCACTAGTGGGACAAGAGAAGCACCATCACCTATGTTACCTATGGAGATCCACTCATGTGGTGTAGGTGAGGTGTCGAAGATCGAGTCGTGGTCATCTTCATCGTGATGGAACCATGTGGGGGTGCATCGTATTCCACCATGGCCATCATCTTGTCCATAGGAAGGACGAAGTCATCGAGGATCGACGCATCATCATAAATGGGACCTAGCACCAAATGAGAAGACACAATAGAGGTAGAGGTCAAGTCGTTAGAGTTGAAAGTGGCCTCACATGACCTATCAACTATCTCACTCTCTCTATGTGGTGGTTCACTCACTCCCTCAAGGTAGGTGCACTCAAACTCACGTATGGTGGAGTCACTCATCTCACTCAAGTGGTGGGGGTTGTGGCTCTCCTCACATGGGAGTTATGGCAACTCGTCATATATGGGGCTAGTGGTGAAGTCACTCTTACTCTCAATATGGTGGCACAAGTCACTCAAGTCATCATATGTCGCCGTGGTCGAAGGGAAAATCCCATGCTCAACCATCTCTCTTGAGGGGCTTCCGAAGATGGAAGTGTCGCCCTCGCTCGTAGGTTATCGCCTTGGACTTGATGATGTCGAAGTAGGCGTACTTGTCGGAGGTAGGCGAAGATGCCATACGTCGAAAGGCGAAGATGCCTTGATAACCCTTGGTGAAGATGCCGAAGTGGTGGTAGTAGTCGTAGCTCCGTCTTGGTGGTGCTCGTCTCGCGGTCTTCTCTTGTACGCACGAAGGTTTTCTTGATGGTGCCACGTGGTACTTGCATCTTGTGGCCGTAACGAAGACTTGCGACTTGAGCGTCTCCGCCGTGAAGATGACGAAGAGGAAGATGACTTGTAGTTGGCCCACACATGTCGGATGTCATCCAATTGTGCGTCCAACTTGGTGTCGATGTATTCCCTTGTCCGTGCTTCGCGTAGGTGAATGTCGATGGTGAGTCGCTCAATGCCTCGCATTGCTCGTTGTAGTCCAAAGATGGGCGTTTTGGTGATGTAGTTGTTCGCGCCGTCGTTGTCGTGGAAGACCGGAGTGCCTATCCATCACAAGACTTGAGCAAATGTGAGTGGAAGAAAGGAAAGAACTAGACCAATGTACCTTATCAAATGTTGAAGATGGATCAATGATCACTCAATAATGTAACAAGGAAATAACACAATTGGTACCGGATCTTATCAATTCTCACACCTACACAAGTAAGGCTTATGGTGGAGCTAGGTGAGGATAGTGGCACAAAAAATTGATGCAAATTGTTAGCAAGAGTCAATAATGCTGGAAAAGATTCACAAATTCGCAAGTGAAACAAGTAGACCAATAGCAATATGTGGCACATGAAAACACACACACGGATAGATAAATGGGTCGTCCAACCAAGGAATGAGCACGAAATGTGGAATCCACGGAAAACGCTCGTGTTGCACAACTCAAGAGAGACGCTAGCACGATTGCTCAATAGGCGGATACGACACTTGTGCACAACCTATAAGATGAAAAATGTATGAGCCTTCTATCCCAAGTATGCTATGTGTATGATGCTCCGGTGTTCTGCATACGATGATCCAAGATGATCAATATGGTAGTATGGTATGCAATGTGGCGATGCTATGGCTCTTGCTTACAAGCTTCTTTGCTCTCTTTTTGCTTAAAAGCTTATTCTCTTTTTTATGGCCACTATGAGAAATGCACAAACCAAAATAGCGATTTTGTATATGCGGGAACAATCTTGTGACACAAGAGATGATATGATGCCAAGATGATACCAATATGATATGGTATGTATGCAATGGAAGGTACGAATCACTAATGTACACAAGTAACGTTGCCAGCAATACTCAAATGGCTAGTCTTGATAGGCAAGTGACGCAAAATGGGCTAAGGGGTTAACAAAGTAATGGCAAGAATGTACAATGATGGGATACCACAATACCAAGATGATATAAAGGTTACCGTTCTTGCTTACGGTTAGGGTGTCAAAATGGTGAAGATGTCAATGTCGATGACGACCTCGTGGCGATGATGAGTGGCAGTGTTCTTGATGTAGATACCAAGATGATGTAGACCCGTCCCTAAGTAGCAGAAACACCTTAGGAAACGGTAAAAACCGCAAACTCAAAATCTCATAGGAAAAGGTCAGATGGTGGAAGCGGAGATGGCAATGCGGAAGTGGTGGTGGTGGTTGATGAAGAAGCAACTGTCCCTAAGTAGCCGAAACACCTTAGGATACTCAAGTCACCACTTAAACAACCACAAATGCTATATGGATCAAAAATGGGTTAGGTTGCGGAAGGTTATGGTGGTTTTGCGGATGATATGGTGGAGGGCCAAGGCAAATATGCCAAAATGGACAAAATCAACAAAACTAGGCTAGAAAACAAAGAGGGGGACTCCAATTTCGTGATCAACCTTGCTCATGATACCAAGATGTTGTAGGGTGGAATCCTAAGTGGAGATCTTTCACGAATTGGAGGGGGAATTCCCAAGAACAAGATGAACACAAGAGGGAAAACAAGAGGAAACACTCAATTGACTAGATCCAATCACACATATGCTAGATCCAAGAACATACAAGAGGTCACAATGATTCAAGAACAACAAAGGAAAGATACTAGATACTAGTTCATCCCAATCCTATGAGGAGAGATGTCTTGATGATCCTATGATGGGGATCCTTCCCACATGTGGGGGTCTTGATATCCACAAGTGGATCTTCTCCCTTAGGAGGACATGATCTCCTAGAGGAGTGGGTACAAGGAGCAAAGCTCACATAATAATCTCATATACTTTGCTATCCATAACAAATGGTCTAGGTACGGAATATATAGGTGGCTGGAGGTGAGGGACGAGGTGGATGAAGAGGAGGACCAAACAGCAATCACAGCCGTCCATCCTGTAGGGCCTGTGCGCACGGGGTAAGTTGGGCCCGTGCGCACGGGGGTCCCGTGGGCACGGTACAGGCCCGTGTGCACGGGGTGCTCCAGCGCCAGCTCCCTATGTAGTCCGCGCGCACAGGGTCTTCGAGGCCGGTGGGCACGGGGTCGCCTGGGAGGTGCGGAGTTGATATTGTTGCACTCCTTCTTCCTCCTTGTGGCCTTGGGGTCCTTATCCTTGGCCTCCGGGATGCTCCCTAACTGCTTGGTGGCGGTCGTCCTTGTACCTAGTGATGCACAATGATCCATGGTGAGGTAGCAACCAAGTCCTATGGATATTCATGTAAATCTTGGAGAGGAGCGGGTTCACCTTAGGTTCGTTAGGTCCACTTGGGGCTTGAGGTGCAATGAAGGTGAACATGGTGATGTCCATAGGATGCTCCGCATTAGACCCCTTAGCCGTGTGCGGTGCCTGCCTCCACCATAATCCACCTCGGTCATATCATCGTAGTGCTTAGGCGAAGCCCTGCACCGGTAGCTTCATCATCACCGTCATCACGCCGTCGTGCTGACGAAGCTCTCCCTCGACACTCAGCTGGATCGAGAGTTCGTGGGACATCACCGAGCCAAAAGTGTGCAGACCGCGGAGGTGCTGTACTATCGGTACTAGGATCGGTCGGATAGTGAAGACGTAATACTGTGATTGGATCTCACTTTGTTCATCGTGTTACTAACGTAGGGCTTCGCCTAAGCACCGCTACAATATGACCGAGGTGGATTATGGTGGAGGGGGGCACCGCACATGGCTAAAAGATCAACTGGTCAACTTGTGTGTCTTGGGGTGCCCCCTACCCCCGTATATAAAGGAGCAAGGGGGAGGCCGGCCCTAGCAGGGTGTGCCAAGAGGAGGAGTCCTCCTCCTAGTAGGAGTAGGGCTCCCCTTTCCTAGTCCCACTAGGAGGGGGAAGGAAGGAGTGGGAGAGGGGAAAGGCAAGGGGGCGCCGCCCCCTTCCTTGTCCTATTCGGACTCAAGGGGAGGGGGCGCGCGGCCCTGCCCTGGCCGGCCCCCCTCTCTCTCCACTAGGGCCCAACAAGGCCCATTAACCCCCGGGGGGTTCCGGTAACCCCCCGGCACTCCGATAAAATCCCGATTTCACCCGGAACCATTCCGATGTCCAAATATAGGCTTCAAATATATCAATCTTTATGTCTCGACCATTTCGAGACTCCTCATCATGTCCGTGATCATATCCAGGACTCCGAACTACCTTCGGTACATCAAAACACATAAACTCATATTACCGATAGTCACCGAACTTTAAGCATGCGGACCCTACGGGTTCGAGAACTATGTAGACATGACCGAGACTCGTCTCTGGTCGATAACCAATAGCGGAACCTGGATGCTCATATTGGTTCCTACATATTCTACGAAGATCTTTATCGGTCAAACCGCATAACAACATACGTTGTTCCCTTTGTCATCAGTATGTTACTTGCCCGAGATTCGATCGTCGGTATCTCAATACCTAGTTCAATCTCGTTACCGGCAAGTCTCTTTACTCGTTCCGTAATACATCATCCCATAACTAACTCATTAGTTGTATTGCTTGCAAGGCTTATAGTGATGTGCATTACCGAGAGGGCCCAGAGATACCTCTCCGACAATTGGAGTGACAAATCCTAATCTCGATCTATGCCAACTCAACAAGTACCATCGGAGACACCTGTAGAGCACCTTTATAATCTCCCAATTACGTTGTGACGTTGGTAGCACACAAAGTTTTCCTCTGGTACTCGGGAGTTGCATAATCTCATAGTCATAAGAACATGTATAAGTCATGAAGAAAACAATAGCAACAAACTAAAGGATCATCGTGCTAAGCTAACGGATGGGTCAAGTCAATCACATCATTCTCTAATGATGTAATCCCATTAATCAAATGACAACTCATGTATATGGTTAGGAAACATAACCATCATTGATTCAACGAGCTAGTCAAGTAGAGGCAAACTAGTGACACTCTATTTGTCTATGTATTCACACATGTACTAAGTTTCCGGTTAATACAATTCTAGCATGAATAATAAACATTTATCATGATATAAGGAAATATAAATAACAACTTTATTATTGCCTCTAGGGCATATTTCCTTCATGGACATTGGTTGACTTGCCCGTTGATCGGCAAGGCATAGAGAATAAATGGATCTTCAAGAAGAAGACTGACGCTGACGGTAATGTTACTGTCTACAAAGCTCGACTTGTTGCGAAAGGTTTTCGACAAGTTAAAGGAGTTGACTATGATGAGACCTTCTTACCCGTAGCAATGCTTAAGTCCGTCTGAAAGTGCAACTATCCCTATGTGGTTTTGGTAATCCCTAACAACATATAGCTCATTGAGCTAATGCTATTCCAAGATTAATATTTCAGGAAAAGCTCAATGAATGGCATGGCATGGATGAGGAAAGTGGACCCCTCAAAATACTAAGGACAAAAAGATTGGCTCAAGCTCAAAGCTCAAGACTCTACATTTTATATTTTAGTGATCCAAGATCACATTGAGTCTGTAGGAAAAGCCAATACTATCAAGGAGGGATGAGGTGTTGCTTGATGAGGTTCTTGCTTCATAGTGCTTAGTGATATGCTCCAAAACCCTCAACTACCTTCCCACATCCACATATGACCTAAACCAAAAGTTAAACTCGGCCCCACCGATTCTTTCTATCTGGCGCCACCGAGTTCAGATGTCATAGCCACTGCCACAAACCCTAGGCAAATCGGTCTCACCGACAGGGATCTCGATCACACCGAGATGGCGTTGTAATCTCTCTGTTTCCCTTCGTAATGTTTTGGTCCTACCAAGATGAGCGATCGGTCCCACCGAGATTGCAATGTAAACTCTCTGTTTCCCTTTTGTAACATTTCGGTCCCACCGAAATGAGCGATAGGTCCCACCGAGTTTACCTGACCAACTCTCTGGTTAGCTTATTACCAAAATCGGTCCCACCGAGTTTGTGTAATCGGTCACAGTGATATTACGTTATGCCCTAACCCTAACCATATCGGTCCCACCGAGTTGCATCTCAGTCCCACCGAAAATCCTAATGGTCACTAGGTTTGCTAAATCGGTCCGACCGAGTTTCTCAATTCGGTCTCACCGAGATTGGTAAATTGTGTGTAACGGTTAGTTTTTGTGTGGAGGCTATATATACCCCTCCACCCACTCTTCATTCGTGGAGAGAGCCATCAGAACATACCTACACTTCCAATACACATTTTCTGAGAGAGAACCACCTACTCATGTGTTGAGGCCAAGATATTCCGTTCCCATCATATGAATCTTGATCTCTAGCCTTCCCCAAGTTGCTTTCCACTCAAATCTTCTTTCCACAAAATCCATATCCTGTGAGAGAGAGTTGAGTGTTGGGGAGATTATCGTTTGAAGCACAAGAGCAAGGACTTCATCATCAACACACCATTTGTTACTTCTTGGAGAGTGGTGTCTCCTAGATTGGCTAGGTGTCACTTGGGAGCCTCCGACAAGATTGTGGAGTTGAACCAAGGAGTTTGTAAGGGCAAGGAGATCGCCTACTTCGTGAAGATCTACCGCTAGTGAGGTAAGTCCTTCGTGAGCGATGGCCATGATGGGATAGACAAGGTTGCTTCTTCGTGGACCCTTCGTGGGTGGAGCCCTCCGTGGACTTGCACAACCGTTACCCTTCGTGGGTTGAAGTCTCCATCAACGTGGATGTACGATAGCACCACCTATCGGAACCACGACAAAAACATCCGTGTCTCCAATTGCGTTTGAATTCTCCAAACCCTTCCCTTTACATTCTTGCAAGTTGCAGGCTTTACTTTCCGCTGCTCATAGACTCTTTGCATGCTTGCTTGAATTGTGTTAAGATTGCTTGACTTATGCATAGATAGCTAAAATCTGCCAAACACTAAAATTGGGAAAAGGATAGATTTTTAATTGGTCAAGTAGTCTAATCACCCCCCTCTAGACATACTTTCGATCCTACAAGTGGTATCAGAGCTTTGGTCTCCATTTGCTTTGATTTCCATAGCTTTTGGTGGTCATAGCCTTGGTTTCACAACCTAGGAGAGTATGGCGTCTAGCGAGGGAAATTACCACCGTAGAGGTCCTTACTTTGATGGTACTAATTTTGCTAGTTGGAACCATAAGATGAAAATGCATATTCTTGGACATAACCCCGCCGTTTGGGCTATTGTGTGTGTTGGCTTGCAAGGTGAATTCTTTGATGGGAGAGAACCGAATCGTGAAGCTACCGCGGAAGAGTTGAAGATGCTACAATACAATTCTCAAGCTTGTGATATCCTCTTCAACGGATTGTGCCCCGAAGAATTTAACAAAATCAGCCGTCTTGAGAATGCAAAGGAAATTTGGGATACTTTGATCGATATGCACGAAGGTACCGACTCCGTCAAGGAATCCAAGTTGGATGTGCTTCAAAGTCAACTTGATAAGTTCAAAATGAAGGATGGTGAAGGTGTCGCTGAAATGTACTCTAGGCTTGCTCTTATCACAAATGAGATTGTCGGCTTAGGAAGTGAAGAGATGACCGACAAATTCATCATCAAGAAGATCCTAAGAGCCTTGGATGGAAAATATGATACCGTATGCACATTGATCCAAATGATGCCAAATTACAAAGATCTCAAGCCAACGGAAGTCATTGGAAGAATTGTTGCTCATGAGATGTCACTCAAGGATAAGGAGGAGCTCCATAACAAGTCAAGTGGTGCTTACAAAGCCTCATGTGAAGCCCCCACATCATCAAGTGAGAAACAAACCTTCAATGAAGAATTGAGCCTAATGGTGAAGAACTTCAACAAGTTCTACAAGAATAGAAGCAAAGAGAGAAGTTCCAAGTCAAGGTCCTACAATGACAAAAGATCTTCTAGTCGAGAGCGAAACTGCTACAATTGTGGAAGACCCGGACACTACTCAAATGAGTGTACGACTCCCCACAAGAGAATAGAAGATTCTCCCAAAAGGAGAAGTAGAAGAGAAGAATCACCATCAAGGGAGAGAAGGAGTAGGGATGATCGATATGAACGAAGACCCTCTCGGAGAAGCAAGGATTTGGAAAGGAAGGACAAGTCATCAAGGAGCTACACAAAACGAAGACATCAAGCTCATGTTGGTGAATGGGTATCCGGCTCCGACTCTGACAATGACTCCGAGAGAAGCTATCACTCCGACTCCGAATATACTCAAGATAAAGGTGTTGACGGTCTAGCACTTGTGTCAACCAACTCCTACGACATATTTGATTCACCAAATGAAGGAATTGGAAGATGCTTCATGGCCAAAGGTCCAAAGGTATCACACCTCGAGTATGTTGATTTCAATAGTGATGAAGATGACTTGTTGGGTGATGATGATTTACTTGTTGACAACTATAGTGATGAATACTATGATGAAACGAATGACAATGATAAGGAGAAGATTGAGTCTCTAACTAAAGAACTAAACATTCTTAAGTTAGCTCATGAAACTATCTTAGGAGATCATCGAGAACTTTTAAGGACTCATGAGAAATTACGTTTTGAGAAGCTCAACCTTGAGCAAGAGCATGAGTTCTTAAAGGCAATCAATGATGATCTTCGCAAGAAAAGTTCTTCTTACATTGCCAAGCGTTTACTCTTATCCACTTACATGCCTCAAGTCAAGTCTAGTAACAAGAACAAGAAAGATTCTTCCTCTAGTAGTAACAATAATCATGCTAAATCCAATGTTGTTGCTTCTAGTAGTTCTCTTGATTCCACTAATGATTATCTTAGCCAAGTTACACTTGAGCAAGAAAATAGCTTATTGAAGGGAATTATAGAGAAAGGTGTTTACAAGAGCCTTGCCGGGAGTAAACAATTCGAGGAAATTGTACGCAAGCAAGGAAGGCACCGGAAGAATCAAGGTATTGGTTTTGAACGAAAGTTCAATGCCAATGGAGTTGAGTGGGAAGAAGATCAATACCCCAAGACGAAGTTTGTTCCTCAACAAGAGAAGTATGATCCTACTTCTTTCAAAGGGACACAAGCTCAAGATGATCTTCCACCACAAGACCACAAGCAAAAAGGCAAGGACAAGCTTCAAGAGGAAATTGATGCGTTTGAAGAAGCTCCTAAGGCCTTGGTCAAGTGGGTTCCCAAGACTACATCAAGTTCCACTTCATCAAGTACAACTACAACTCCGAGGATTCCCATCAAGATGGTGTGGATCTCGAAGAAGAAGAACTAGAGAGTTCTTGAGGGTGACTCCGCCAACATACTTCACTCTTATCATTTTGGCAAGAACAAGTGCAATCAACTTCCACATATTGCACTACTTCGAGGAGTCACAAACCCTCTTGTTGGTAAGACAAGGGACAAGGTAACCTAATGCTCTCATAGACATCATCTTGTGTGTGCATCACTCTATGTCTATGGATATCCTTGTTTGTTCCTTGTGGGACTAACCCGTGTAGGTATTGAAAGTGCAACTCACTCCAAAGGATAGCCCCGAATGATCTACATCAACTTAGAGCATCCACATCTTCAACACCTACATGAAGTCATCATCGACAAAACCCAAGGTTAGTTCATCCCTCTTAGGGGGGATCTCACATCTAGGGGGAGCTTTACTCTAACAATTGAGTTAAAGCAGCTCTAATGGTGTGAAAACAACAACACTTTTATGTAAAAGTGGTAACCCCACTTGTGCTTAAACGATGAGTATGACCTATGATCAAATGTTCTCATTTGACTCCTAAGTCAATATACTCATATATAGATGACCTAGTCATCGCTAATTGCTTGATAGATGCTAGAATTGTTTGTGCATGCTTTGCCACATATTTCATTTGTCATTTTATTGTCTGAGCATGTTGGTTGCATAATTTACTCATTCGAGGACATCCACTTGTTGTTTTGATTGATTGGTTTCCTTTTCTTTTGGCCAAGTGGATGGACAAGAATGCCTAAGAACCTTCTCTAGCTATCTATGCTTTTCTCGTCTCAAACTCTATTCATGCTGCATCACAAAATTTGATCAAGTCAGATTCGAACCACTCTGTGTGAGGAGCACTCAGAGTCCCCGATTCGTCATAGACTTAAACTTCCAAAACTTTATGCGTTTCGGTCTGACCGATTCACCCATTTCGGTCATACCGAGATCACTAAGTCGATCTAGGTTTTCAATCTCGGTGCAACCGATTTGAACTTTTCGGTCACACCGAGTTTCAGTAACTGCTTGCAGTTATGAATCTCGGTGCCACCGAGTTGTTCCACTCGGTCACACCGACAGGGTCGGGCTATATATACCCACGGGTAAAATTTTGGAAATTTTCTCCAAACTCTTTCGCCCGCGCTTAGCCCGCTCTGCCTCTAGGGTCTCCGGATCGTCCTCCTCGTTGCTAGCCTCCTGCCGCTGGTCTCCGCCGTCGTCAACGGGGATCATCTCCGCCGTTGCCGCCGTAGCAAGTTCATCGCTGAACTAGGGTATGGACTTGAACTTTATGCTGTTCTAACTCTGATTCCCCAGCACATTGCTTTGCCATGTATCTTGCCATGATTGAGATCATTCTATCCATCGAAAACACTCCGTAGTTTAGTCGTGAATTGAAAATTTAGGGTTAGGTTTCCGCTGAAACCATCTCGGACCGATCGAGTTGATGAAATCGGTTCCACCGATTTGGCTCAGGCCATTGCACATGTGATTCTCAGTCTGACCAAGAATTGCAAATCGGTGTGACCGAGTTCAGCACTTTGTGAAACCCTAGCAGTCTCGGTGCCACCGAACTGTGACTCGGTCTGACCGAGTTCACTAGTTTAGGTTCCAAAAGCTGCTTCGGTATCACCGAGTTTGCAAATTGGTAGATCTGAAATGCTTTCTGTGGAAAACTAAAACTAAGTTTTTAATTCATTCTTTTGCAAAAAACCTCTGTATTTTGTGATGCTTATCCACTCTACCTCATCTATAATCTATTCACAGGGTCTGTTGTTAGTGTTTGCATCATGTCAGATCAGAGTGACAGTCAGAACAAGTCAGACGAGCAGGTTCACTTGAGTGAGGGCACTAGTCCCTTTAGCAGCTCAGATGTTGGCAGCAGGAGCACACTAAGCAATCTGCCAAAGGCTGCCACCAGGGCCAGCAAGAAAAGAACCTCAAAGTTAGAGGATGAGGACAATGTGGCTGAGGAAGAAGAAACCACCTCAAAGAGGAAAGTCCTGAAGAAGGAATATGGCACAGCTTCTGCCACCAAGCCAGGAATGAAGCAAAAGGTTCCTGCCAAGAGAGCTCCAATGTCTAAGGCCAAAGCATCCACTCAAGAGACTTTGGGATCTGCACCCAAAGAGCAGGTTGTGGCAGAAAAGAAAAGGAAAGAGAGGGTCAAGAAGACCACTGCCGGAGTGCTTGGGAGATCCTCAATCATGAAAGACTCTGAAGAAGAGGAAGAGGAAGAGGATGCTGCACCAGCACCTAAGGCACAGAAACTTATGGGAGATGCCATAAGATCAGGGGCTGCTCAATCTAAGCCCAAAGGAACTTCCAAGCCAGCTGCTCCAAAACCCAAAACTGCACCAAAGAGGAGTACCAGGAACATTCCAGCTGCTGAGAAAAACAAGGCCCCGGTGCCTGAAACTGTTGCTGAAGAAGAAGATGATGAGACACATGTTTTGAGGAAGTTAAATAAAAATTCCAGATCATAATGATGCTCATCCTGTAGCAGAAAACATGAAGATCAGGAAGGACTCAGGATTGAGGATATGGAGAGAGTCAGATCCATATGCCACCAGAAGGAGAACTGCTGTGGACTACAGGTTCCATACCAAAGAACAACATGATTTTTATGAGACAGTGTTACTTGACAAGAAACCAATAGTATGTGACATGAGATGGGTCAACTGGGAGTACATCAAGGAGAATGAAGAACATTATCCAGGAGTATATGACAGTTTCAAGGCTTGTGGAGTTGATGAGTTTGTGGCTCAGAAGCTCACTGACGGTGTCGTGGACAAGGAGGTACTCACCATGTCATCTCCCGATCTATTAGATTGGGCCGAGGACCCCCGTGGCCGTATACTCATGGGCCAGTTCGGACAGTTGCCACATACATGGAAGATTCCACAAGACTTGGTGATCAAGACAGGGACTCCTCCCCACCGGCGTATTCGGCTAGGACTCTTGTTATCCCAGGCCTCTGGTGCATTATATAAACCAAGGCCAGGCTAGTCGATAGATCATATACAACAATCATACCATAGGCTAGCTTCTAGGGTTTTAGCCTCTACGATCTCGTGGTAGATCAACTCTTGTAATACTCATATCATCAATATCAATCAAGCAGGACGTAGGGTATTACCTCCATCAAGAGGGCCCGAAACTGGGTAAACAACGTGTCCCCTGCCTCCTGTTACCATCGATCCTAGACGCACAGTTCGGGACCCCCTACCCGAGATCCGCCAGTTTTGACACCGACATTGGTGCTTTCATTGAGAGTTCCGCTGTGTGATCGGCAAAAGGATCAATGGCTCGCCCGCAGGTCAACTGCGACGCCGGCATCTTCATCGCCGGCTCGACTGGTCACCTTGGCTCGACCGAGGACCGTGCTCCATCTTTGATCATCATGTTCGGACGGGGGCCTTCTTCAACATCAACTATGATCTCTATCATAATCATAGAGGAGTCATCCATGGAGCTCGAGGGCTCAACGTCAACATTGCCCTCGGGCGGCCGTGCTTTTTTTATGGACAACGAACTTGTATTCGCCGTCACCACCTCCTCGAGCATCGGTTTAACGATTGCTTCAGTGGAATAGTGCGGAATTACGTCTACAACAGCCATGCAAAATTTCGTCGAGTTCTGATGGAGGAATCTCCGACAATCTACGATATACCGGAGCCCGCTCAAATCTGGACGGGAATGTGGACGAGTTTAAGGCGTGGTCTCCAGAGCCCAGCTCAGAGGTCCTTTGGAAGATCCAACCGTTCATCTACCGCGGAATTCCCATATCTACCATCCCTTCAAATTTCAGCTCGATCCGACGGTTCAAACTCCGGGAACCTTCCGATGAGTGGACCAATTTTAAGATTCGTTTTCTGCGCGAATACGAATCCGACCCAAATTCATGTTTCTTTAGGGACGTGATATTGGACATCCTTTTTAGAGGAATTCTATTCTAGGGTATTGTGCGTTGTTTTTAAACACGTGGCCGTAAATTGTTAAACCTCCCCTGGGGTCATCTTCATCATCTTGCTGGTGTCAAACCAGTCCGGCAATATTGCTCTAAGGCTGCCGACCTGCGCTAGACGCGTCGTCACTTTGTTGAGCCGAGCTCAACTTCTTCAGATCATCATCTCGGCAAGCCGAACAAGAGTCCGGCATCGCGAAGGATAAATCATCACCAACATCGCCGCCCCACAGATTACATGGAGCGGGCACACCGGCATCGCCGCACGATCACTTCATCAAGCTGACATCGACCACGTCACGACCGGCATCGGTAGGGCCGCGCTATTGCTGCTTGAAGCCGATATCCATCATGCCGACCTACTTTGACTCATCGGCGGACAACGAGGCTTCGACATCTCGGCTGGACCGAGGGCTTCGCCATCTCTTCATCAACCTACTCTGGAGACTTCAGCGTCACTAGTCGACCAGCTTCGTCACGTTAGCTGGACCGAGGGCTTTGCCTCCGCAAGCCAACCTTTGCGAGCATCGCCATGCCGTCACTTTATCTCCCATCAGGCAATGGGTGTGTGGATCGAGTCCCAATTTTTGGGAGTCACTTTTCTTCGGATTGCTACAACAAATAAACCAGGTGCTATTAATCCTAGTAATTTTTGCTTGTTGGAGTTTATTTTTCCCAAGAAATTATTACTCTGGTTTGTTCCTGTACACAGTGTTGGAAATATGCCCTAGAGTCAATAATAAAAGCATTATTATTATATTTCTTTGTTCATGATAATTGTCTTTATTCATGCTATAATTGTATTATCCGGAAATCGTAATACATGTGTGAATAACAGACACCAACATGTCCCTAGTAAGCCTCTAGTTGACTAGCTCGTTTATCAACAGATAGTCATGGTTTCCTGGCTATGGACATTGGATGTCATTGATAACGGGATCACATCATTAGGAGAATGATGTGATGGACAAGACCCAATCCTAAGCATAGCACAAGATCGTGTAGTTCGTTTGCTAGAGCTTTTCCAATGTCAAGTGTCTTTTCCTTTGACCATGAGATCGTGTAACTCCCGGATAACCGTAGGAGTGCTTTGGGTTGTTACAAACGTCACAACGTAACTGGGTTGACTTATAAAGGTGCACTTACAGGTAACTCCGAAAGTGTCTGTTGGGTTGACACGGATCGAGACTGGGATTTGTCACTCCGTATGACGGAGAGGTATCACTGGGCCCACTCGGTAGTGCATCATCATAATGAGCTCAAAGTGACCAAGTGTCTAGTCACGGGATCATGCATTACGGTACGAGTAAAGTGAATTGCCGGTAACGAGGTTGAACAAGGTATTGGGATACCGACGATCGGATCTCGGGCAAGTAACATACCGATTGACAAAGGGAATTGTATACGGGGTTGCTTGAATCCTCGACATCGTGGTTCATCCGATGAGATCATCGTGGAGCATGTGGGAGCCAACATGGGTATCCAGATCCCGCTGTTGGTTATTGACCGGAGAGCGATCTCGGTCATGTCTACATGTCTCCCGAACCCGTAGGGTCTACACACTTAAGGTTCGGTGACGCTAGGGTTGTAGGGATATGTATATGCAGTAACCCGAATGTTGTTCGGAGTCCCGGATGAGATCCCGGACGTCACGAGGAGTTCCGGAATGGTCCGGAGGTAAAGATTTATATATGGGAAGTCCTGTTTCGGCCATCGGGACAAGTTTCGGGGTCATCGGTATTGTACCGGGACCACCGGAAGGGTCCCGGGGGTCCACCGGGTGGGGCCACCTGTCCCGGGGGGCCACATGGGCTGTAGGGGGTGCGCCTTGGCCTACATGGGCCAAGGGCACCAGCCCCAAGAGGCCCATGCGCCTAGGGTTTCAAGGAGGAAGAGTCCTAGGAGGGGAAGGCACCTCCTAGGTGCCTTGGGGAGGAGGGATTCCTCCCCCTTGGCCGCACCCCCTAGGAGATTGGATCTCCTAGGGCCGGCGCCCCCCCTTGGCCCTCCTATATATAGTGGGGGTAGGAGGGATTTTCATCCACGCCTTTGGTTGCCTCCTTCTCCCTCTCCAACACCTCCTCCTCCTCCATAGCGCTTGGCGAAGCCCTGCCGGAGTACTGCAGCTCCATCAACACCACGCCGTCGTGCTGCTGCTGGTGCCATCTCCCTCAACCTCTCCTCTCCCCTTGCTGGATCAAGAAGGAGGAGACGTGGCTGTTCCGTACGGTTGTAGGGATATGTATATGCAGTAACCCGAATGTTGTTCGGAGTCCCGGATGAGATCCCGGACGTCACGAGGAGTTCCGGAATGGTCCGGAGGTAAAGATTTATATATGGGAAGTCCTGTTTCGGGCATCGGGACAAGTTTCGGGGTTATCGGTATTGTACCGGGACCACCGGAAGGGTCCCGGGGGTCCACCGGGTGGGGCCACCTGTCCAGGGGGGCCACATGGGCTGTAGGGGGTGCGCCTTGGCCTACATGGGCCAAGGGCACCAGCCCCAAGAGGCCCATGCGCCTAGGGTTTCAAGGGAGGAAGAGTCCTAGGAGGGGAAGGCACCTCCTAGGTGCCTTGGGGAGGAGGGATTCCTCCCCCTTGGCCGCACCCCCCTAGGAGATTGGATCTCCTAGGGCCGGCGCCCCCCTTTGGCCCTCCTATATATAGTGGGGGTAGGAGGGCTTTTCATCCACGCCTTTGGTTGCCTCCTTCTCCCTCTCCAACACCTCCTCCTCCTCCATAGCGCTTGGCGAAGCCCTGCCGGAGTACCGCAGCTCCATCAACACCACGCCGTCGTGCTGCTGCTGGTGCCATCTCCCTCAACCTCTCCTCTCCCCTTGCTGGATCAAGAAGGAGGAGACGTGGCTGTTCCGTACGTGTGTTGAACGCGGAGGTGCCGTCCGTTCGGCGCTAGGATCTCCGGTGATTTGGATCACGCCGTGTACGACTACCTCATCCCCGTTCTTTGAACGCTTCCGCTCGCGATCTACAAAGGTATGTAGATGCATATAATCACTCATTGCTAGATGAACTCCTAGATGGATCTTGGTGAAACCGTAGGAAATTTTTTGTTTTCTGCAACGTTCCCCAACAGTGGCATCATGAGCTAGGTCTATGCGTAGTTCTTCTTGCGCGAGTAGAACACAATTTGTTGTGGGCGTAGATGTTGTCAACTTTCTTGCCGTTACTAGTCTTATCTTGCTTCAATGGTATTGTTTGATGAAGCGGCCCGGACCAACCTTACACGTACGCTTACGTGAGACCGGTTCCACCAACTAACATGCACTAGTTGCATAAGGTGGCTGGCGGGTGTCTGTCTCTCCTACTTTAGTTGGAGCGGATTCGATGAAAAGGGTCCTTATGAAGGGTAAATAGAAGTTGACAAATCACGTTGTGGCTTTCACGTAGGTAAGAAAACGTTCTTGCTAGAACCCTACTTCAGCCACGTAAAACTTGCAACAACAATTAGAGGACGTCTAACTTGTTTTTGCAGCAAGTGCTTTGTGATATGATATGGCCAAAGTTGTGATGAATGATCTATATGTGATGTATGAGGTGTTCATGCTATTGTAATAGGAATCACGACTTGCATGTCGATGAGTATGACAACCGGCAGGAGCCATAGGAGTTGTCTTTATTTTTGTATGACCTGCGTGTCATTAAGAAACGCCATGTAAATTACTTTACTTTATTGCTAAACGCGTTAGCCATAGTGGTAGAAGTAATAGTTGGCGAGCAACTTCATGGAGACACAATGATGGAGATCATGGTGTCATGCCGGTGACAAGATGATCATGGAGCCCCAAGATGGAGATCAAAGGAGCTGTGTGATATTGGCCATATCATGTCACTATTATTATTTGATTGCATGTGATGTTTATCATGTTTTTCATCTTGTTTTCTTAGAACGACGGTAGTAAATAAGATGATCCCTCACAACAATTTCAAGAAGTGTTCTCCCCTAACTGTGCACCGTTGCTAAAGTTCGTCGTTTCGAAGCACCACGTGATGATCCGGTGTGATAGATCCTTACGTTCACATACAACGGGTGTAAGACAGTTTTACACATGCAAAACACTTAGGGTTAACTTGACGAGCCTAGCATGTGTATAGACATGGCCTCGGAACACAGAAGACCGAAAGGTCGAGCATGAGTCGTATAGAAGATATGATCAACATGAAGATGTTCACCGACGTTGACTAGTCCGTCTCACGTGATGATCGGACACGGCCTAGCCAACTCGGATCATGTAATACTTAGATGACTAGAAGAGGGATGCCTATCTAAGTGGGAGTTCATTATAATCTGATTAGATGAACTTAATTATCATGAACTTAGTCTAAAATCTTTACAATATGTCTTGTAGATCAAATGGCCAACGTTGTCTTCAATTTCAACGCGTTTCTAGAGAAAACCAAGCTGAAAGACGATGGCAGCAACTATACGGACTGGGTCCGGAACCTGAGGATCATCCTCATAGCTGCCAAGAAAGATTATGTCCTACAAGCACCGCTGGGTGACGCACCTGTTCTCCCTGCAGAAGACGTTATGAACGCTTGGCAGGCACGTACCGATGACTACTCCCTCGTTCAGTGCGGCATGCTTTACAGCCTAGAGCCGGGGCTCCAAAAGCGTTTTGAGAGACATGGAGCATATGAGATGTTCGAAGAGCTGAAAATGGTTTTCCAAGCTCATGCCCGGGTCGAGAGATATGAAGTCTCCGACAAATTCTTCAGCTGTAAGGTGGAGGAAAATAGTTCTGTCAGTGAGCACATACTCACTATGTCTGGGTTACATAACCGCTTGACTCAGCTGGGAGTTAATCTCCCGGATGATGCAATCCTCCAGTCGCTTCCACCGAGCTACAAGAGCTTTGTGATGAACTTCAATATGCAGGGGATGGAGAAGACCATTCCTGAAGTATTTGCTATGCTGAAATCAGCAGAGGTAGAAGTCAAGAAGGAACATCAAGTGTTGATGGTCAATAAAACCACTAAGTTCAAGAAGGGCAAGGGTAAAAAGAACTCCAAGAAGGACGGCAAGGGAGTTGCCACGCCCAGCAAGCAAGCTGCCGGGAAGAAGCCAAAGAATGGACCCAAGCCCGAGACTGAGTGCTTTTATTGCAAGGGAAGTGGTCACTGGAAGCGGAATTGCCCCAAATACTTAGCGGACAAGAAGGCCGGCAACACCAAAGGTATATTTGATATACATGTAATTGATGTGTACCTTACCAGTTCTCGTAGTAACTCCTGGGTATTTGATACCGGTGCCGTTGCTCATATTTGCAACTCACAGCAGGAGCTACGGAATAAACGGAGACTGGCGAAGGACGAGGTGACGATGCGCGTCGGGAATGGTTCCAAGGTCGATGTGATCGCCGTCGGCACGCTGCCTCTACATTTACCTACGGGATTAGTTATAAACCTCAATAATTGTTATTTAGTGCCAAGTTTGAGCATGAACATTGTATCAGGATCTCGTTTAATACGATATGGCTACTCATTTAAATCCGAGAATAATGGTTGTTCTATTTATATGAGAGATATGTTTTATGGTCATGCTCCGATGGTCAATGGTTTATTCTTAATGAATCTCGAACGTAATATTACACATATTCATAGTGTGAATACCAAAAGATTTAAGGTTGATAATGATAGTCCCACATACTTGTGGCACTGCCGCCTTGGTCACATAGGTGTCAAACGCATGAAGAAGCTCCATGCAGATGGACTTTTAGAGTCTCTTGATTATGAATCATTTGACACGTGCGAACCATGCCTCATGGGTAAAATGACCAAGACTCCATTCTCAGGAACAATGGAGCGAGCAACCAACTTATTGGAAATCATACATACTGATGTGTGCGGTCCAATGAGTGTTGAGGCTCGCGGTGGCTATCGTTATGTTCTCACCCTCACTGATGACTTAAGTAGATATGGGTATGTCTACTTAATGAAACACAAGTCTGAAACCTTTGAAAAGTTCAAGGAATTTCAGAGTGAAGTTGAGAATCAACGTGACAGGAAAATCAAGTTTCTATGATCAGATCGTGGAGGAGAATACTTGAGTCACGAATTTGGCACACACTTAAGAAAATGTGGAATAGTTTCACAACTCACGCCGCCTGGAACACCTCAGCGTAATGGTGTGTCCGAACGTCGTAATCGCACTCTATTAGATATGGTGCGATCTATGATGTCTCTTGCCGATTTACCGCTATCCTTTTGGGGGTATGCTTTAGAGACTGCCGCATTCACTTTAAATAGGGCTCCGTCGAAATCCGTTGAGACGACACCGTTTGAATTATGGTTTGGTAAGAAACCTAAGTTGTCGTTTCTGAAAGTTTGGGGATGCGATGCTTATGTCAGGAAACTTCAACCTGAAAAGCTCGAACCCAAGTCGGAAAAATGCATCTTCATAGGATACCCTAAAGAAACTACTGGGTATACCTTCTACCTCAGATCCGAAGGCAAGATCTTTGTTGCCAAGAATGGGTCCTTTCTAGAGAAAGAGTTTCTCTCGAAAGAAGTAAGTGGGAGGAAAGTAGAACTTGATGAAGTATTACCTCTTGAACCAGAAAATGGCGCAACTCAAGAAAATGTTCCTGAGGTGCCTGCACCGACTAGAGAGGAAGATAATGATGATGATCAAGATACTTCTGATCAAGCTCCTACTGATATTCGAAGGTCCACAAGGACACATTCCACACCAGAGTGGTATGGCAACCCTGTCTTGGAAATCATGTTGTTAGACAATGGTGAACCTTCGAACTATGAAGAAGCGATGGCGGGCCCGGATTCCGACAAATGGCTAGAAGCCATGAAATCCGAGATAGGATCCATGTATGAAAACGAAGTATGGACTTTGACTGACTTGCCCGTTGAACGGCGAGCCACAGAAAATAAATGGATCTTTAAGAAGAAGACAGACGCGGATGGTAATGTGACCATCTATAAAGCTCGGCTTGTCGCTAAGGGTTATCGACAAGTTCAAGGAGTTGACTACGATGAGACTTTCTCACCGGTAGCGAAGCTAAAGTCCGTCCGAATCATGTTAGCAATTGCCGCATTCTATGATTATGAGATATGGCAAATGGACGTCAAAACGGCATTCCTTAATGGTTTCCTTAAGGAAGAGTTGTATATGATGCAGCCGGAAGGTTTTGTCGATCCTAAGAATGCTAACAAGGTGTGCAAGCTCCAACGCTCGATTTATGGGCTGGTGCAAGCATCTCGGAGTTGGAACATTCGCTTTGATGAGATGATCAAAGCGTTTGGGTTTACACAGACTTATGGAGAAGCCTGCGTTTACAAGAAAGTGAGTGGGAGCTCCGTAGCATTTCTCATACTATATGTGGATGACATACTTTTGATGGGAAATGATATAGAACTCTTGGACAGCATCAAGGCCTACTTGAATAAGAGTTTTTCAATGAAGGACCTTGGAGAAGCTGCTTATATATTAGGCATCAAGATCTATAGAGATAGATCAAGACGCCTCATAGGTCTTTCACAAAGCACATACCTTGATAAGATTTTGAAGAAGTTCAAAATGGATCAGTCCAAGAAAGGGTTCTTGCCTGTTTTGCAAGGTGTGAGATTGAGCTCGGCTCAATGCCCGACCACGGCAAAAGATAAAGAAGAGATGAGTGTCATCCCCTATGCTTCAGCCATAGGATCTATTATGTATGCCATGCTGTGTACCAGACCTGATGTAAACCTTGCCGTAAGTTTGGTAGGAAGGTACCAAAGTAATCCCGGCAAGGAACACTGGACATCGGTCAAGAATATCCTGAAGTACCTGAAAAGGACAAAGGACATGTTTCTCGTCTATGGAGGTGACGAAGAGCTCGTCGTAAAGGGTTACGTCGACGCTAGCTTCGACACAGATCTGGATGACTCTAAGTCACAAACCGGATACGTGTATATGTTGAATGGTGGAGCAGTGAGCTGGTGCAGCTGCAAGCAGAGCATTGTGGCGGGATCTACATGTGAAGCGGAGTACATGGCAGCCTCGGAGGCAGCACGTGAAGCAATATGGGTGAAGGAGTTCATCACCGACCTAGGAGTCATACCCAATGTGTCGGGGCCAATCAAACTCTTTTGTGACAACACTGGAGCTATTGCACTTGCCAAGGAGCCCAGGTTTCACAAGAAGACAAGGCACATCAAGCGTCGCTTTAACTCCATTCGTGAAAATGTTCAAGATGGAGACATAGAGATTTGTAAAGTACATACGGACCTGAATGTAGCAGATCCGTTGACTAAACCTCTCCCTAGGGCAAAACATGATCAACACCAGAATTCCATGGGTGTTCGATTCATCACAATGTAACTAGATTATTGACTCTAGTGCAAGTGGGATACTGTTGGAAATATGCCCTAGAGGCAATAATAAAAGCATTATTATTATATTTCTTTGTTCATGATAATTGTCTTTATTCATGCTATAATTGTATTATCCGGAAATCGTAATACATGTGTGAATAACAGACACCAACATGTCCCTAGTAAGCCTCTAGTTGACTAGCTCGTTTATCAACAGATAGTCATGGTTTCCTGGCTATGGACATTGGATGTCATTGATAACGGGATCACATCATTAGGAGAATGATGTGATGGACAAGACCCAATCCTAAGCATAGCACAAGATCGTGTAGTTCGTTTGCTAGAGCTTTTCCAATGTCAAGTGTCTTTTCCTTTGACCATGAGATCGTGTAACTCCCGGATACCGTAGGAGTGCTTTGGGTGTACCAAACGTCACAACGTAACTGGGTGACTATAAAGGTGCACTACAGGTATCTCCGAAAGTGTCTGTTGGGTTGACACGGATCGAGACTGGGATTTGTCACTCCGTATGACGGAGAGGTATCACTGGGCCCACTCGGTAATGCATCATCATAATGAGCTCAAAGTGACCAAGTGTCTGGTCACGGGATCATGCATTACGGTACGAGTAAAGTGAATTGCCGGTAACGAGGTTGAACAAGGTATTGGGATACCGACGATCGGATCTCGGGCAAGTAACATACCGATTGACAAAGGGAATTGTATACGGGGTTGCTTGAATCCTCGACATCGTGGTTCATCCGATGAGATCATCGTGGAGCATGTGGGAGCCAACATGGGTATCCAGATCCCGCTGTTGGTTATTGACCGGAGAGCGATCTCGGTCATGTCTACATGTCTCCCGAACCCGTAGGGTCTACACACTTAAGGTTCGGTGACGCTAGGGTTGTAGGGATATGTATATGCAGTAACCCGAATGTTGTTCGGAGTCCCGGATGAGATCCCGGACGTCACGAGGAGTTCCGGAATGGTCCGGAGGTAAAGATTTATATATGGGAAGTCCTGTTTCGGGCATCGGGACAAGTTTCGGGGTTATCGGTATTGTACCGGGACCACCGGAAGGGTCCCGGGGGTCCACCGGGTGGGGCCACCTGTCCAGGGGGGCCACATGGGCTGTAGGGGGTGCGCCTTGGCCTACATGGGCCAAGGGCACCAGCCCCAAGAGGCCCATGCGCCTAGGGTTTCAAGGGAGGAAGAGTCCTAGGAGGGGAAGGCACCTCCTAGGTGCCTTGGGGAGGAGGGATTCCTCCCCCTTGGCCGCACCCCCCTAGGAGATTGGATCTCCTAGGGCCGGCGCCCCCCCTTGGCCCTCCTATATATAGTGGGGGTAGGAGGGATTTTCATCCACGCCTTTGGTTGCCTCCTTCTCCCTCTCCAACACCTCCTCCTCCTCCATAGCGCTTGGCGAAGCCCTGCCGGAGTACTGCAGCTCCATCAACACCACGCCGTCGTGCTGCTGCTGGTGCCATCTCCCTCAACCTCTCCTCTCCCCTTGCTGGATCAAGAAGGAGGAGACGTGGCTGTTCCGTACGTATGTTGAACGCGGAGGTGCCGTCCGTTCGGCGCTAGGATCTCCGGTGATTTGGATCACGTCGTGTACGACTACCTCATCCCCGTTCTTTGAACGCTTCCGCTCGCGATCTACAAAGGTATGTAGATGCATCTAATCACTCGTTGCTAGATGAACTCCTAGATGGATCTTGGTGAAACCGTAGGAAAATTTTTGTTTTCTGCAACGTTCCCCAACACACAGGTCTATCGAATGATGTCCGCACTAACGATGATCGCGTGGTGGTTCGGTCAGTTTCCGTACATAGTCCGGCGAACGCCGCATCCAGAACTCGGACCGACCTGTGAATTCATGCTTTGCCACACCTTTACCGCATCACGCCGATGCCCTGCGTCGACATTGACTTCGGCGCCAGGCCATATTTCTTTTATTACTCACTTTGCATAAATTATTTAGTATGCAACATTTTTTATTATCATGACTATTATCTCTGGTTTGCACTATTTTTTGTGCACAGGAAAATGATCCGGGTTGGGAAGTATCGTCAACTCGGCGTACTGACATACCACGTCACCTCGGTTAGACAGGGGGCTTCATCAACACTTCATTACCCCATGCCGGGGACTTCGACATCACTCTGCCGGCCTGCATTGACCATGCTATGTCACCACTTCGGAGTGCCGAGCCCTTTGCTCCACCACCTCGGGACCGGCTTGGGGGATGGAAGCTTGTCCCGCATCAAGCTCGGACCGCGTCATCAATACCGAACACATTAACTAGCTAAGTTGCCTGCATGCTCAAAGTTTTAAATTTTTAACTTGTGTTTGGTTCGACCAAGCATTATACTTTTTTGGAAAAATGTTGCTTGTAAAAGATTTCCTTGTCCAAACTTTGTTTGTGACGCACAAATTCAAATACCCCGTTTATTTGGGGGCTTCCTTTATGAAGCTTTTCCTCTTGCAAATGATTATACTTGTACGGCTTCGTTCCTTGTTCGTGTATTACGCCACAATATGCACCATATTGACTTAAGCGATTTTCAAGCTGGGTTGCCTGGCTCCTGTGCTTACCCCTACGTTCCCGATTGTTCGGCTAGGGAGTAAAGGGAGCACCTCTGCGATTGTCACGACCGGGTCCTCCGAGCTCTGACCTCAGACTGGGTGAAGCCGAAAGCTAGCGCTCTTATTGTTTTCAATAATGGTCGGCACACAACGGAACTCATGAGTACAAAAAATCTATTGCATAAGTCTCATAATAATAATGAGCACCGAAGAAAGGTATCGGTGGGGGTACTATTTTCTTCGAAGATGCTTCTTACACTTCGTCAGTAATATAGCATAAGTTCCCTGAGCGCGCTTTGTCTGTTACAGCCTTATGGCCTGATTGCCTGGTCATCGGAGACACCGTCGATACTCTCAACTGGTGGAGTACATAACACTTTTCGGCCCTTGGCCAAAGAGGGAGAAGCCGATGGTCGGTTAAGACGCGTTTAAAGTTCGGGTGAATACAAATATGATATAAGTACTTCGGTACATACAATCATTATACATAAAATTCTTTTACCCAAGTCACTTGGGGGCTCTTAAAATTTATATATGAGCTGTAAATGTGTTTTCTTCTTGGTCATTGTCAAAACATGACAGAAGCACAATTTTTTCTTTCTCTTCCAATTTTCGGATTGGCACGGAACACTTGATCTTGTTCGGACGTCATGTTTTTACTGACGTTTTTTGGGTTTCCAAGCTTTTTGGCACTTTTAAACTATTTGTGCGTTTCCAACACAAGTCTCACAGTGCAATGCCGGGCACCTTTATAGATTCGGCAAAAACATTCTCGGATCTCTCTATATATGCATTGGTTTCGAATTGTGTCTTCGGTCAATAGTTGGGTTGCCCGGCTCCTGCGCTTGCCTCCTACATTCCGCTTTGTTCGGCTAGGTGTGCAAAGGGAGAACCACTGCGATTGTGCTTCCAGCTCACATGGTTAAGCACCTCAGTGGAGAAAGACGAAAATTGACTGTCACAATAAGCATAAACTGGCCAGCGATCCGATGACGGTGTTAAATGACGGGCCATCCATAACAATGGCCGAAGTGTTTACGACTTGACCTCGACTGTCGACGAACACTACCGGGGGCAAGTAACTAGCCTCCCAAACTAAATCCTCAATATTTTGCTCTTACATTAGAGCTGAGGTTTCATGATCATGCTTAGCATGACAACCCAAAGAAAGGAACCGATAGCGGGACTATTTACTTTGGAAGACATTTCTTATGTTAAACAGTAATATAGCATATCTCTCTGCGTACCTTTGTTTATAAAACCGTATGGCCAGATTGCCTTGTTTGTCGTAAATCTTTGCCCTCATAAAGGCTTTATAAAGTAGGACAAACACTCCTCGGCTATTGGCCGAGGAGGTGGAAGACCATGGTCGGTCAAGAAAGTTTTGTACAATGCGGATCCGAGCATTAATGACGTAAAGTACTTGGATAGATAGAGTCATTACACATAATTTGTGATTTTACTATGGATATCGATCCTTAATTCGGCCACCCGTGCCCGCATTAAGGCTCGGGGGCTACTGGGCTTCGGGCTTATTATTTACAAATATTAAAGGGGCACATCGATCCCCTGATCTGATGTTGCCACCCGACCAGTGTCTCGGGGGCTACTGCATTGCCTGTCCAATGCAGAAAATTTATGTGCTATATAGTTTCTGAGGAGATTTTGATCCTCAGGTTGGTCGGCCGCACCCAACCCGAGTCTCGAAGACTGAGCATGCCGCTTTTAGTATCCCGAAGTATTCTGCCGAGCTAGGACTTGATCCTCATACCGATTTTGCAAATCAACCTGAGTCTCAGCGGCTACTGGGATCAGCGGTCTTACGTCATCCTTCAGGTGCATCTCGGGTTTAGACCGATACACACCTTGAAGGCTACTGGCTATATATCTCGGCAGAGAATAAATTGCACCAATAAAAAATATTGACAAAAAATCGTCCCACAGTCGGGGTGGTGCACCACCTCGGAAGCAGTCCGGCATAAAGCTCGGGCGCTAGTGGCTGGCTCCATAGAGAGCATTTCCGACATTAAGCTCGGCTAAACTCCTTCAAATTTTTTGGACCAAGATGATCTATGACATCTTGGATATAGTCCAGCGTTGGAGCTTGGACACAGTCCGACGTTGGAGCTCGGATACATTTCGGCGTTGGAGCTCGGCTGCAAAAGATACCTCGAATGCAGTCCAGCGTTAGAGCTCAGATGCAAGAGGACACTGCCTCCCGGGAACAACTTCAAACCCGAGGTGTGGCATAAAAATAACAAGGCATTGATAAAGGCCGGAAACTTAAAGGGGCTCCTCGGATACCCGACGTGTAAACTCGTCGAATGCATTTCGGTGATCCTCAAGATCGAAGATGAGAAGATTTGTTGAACCAGTTTTCAAGACCGATGGCTGAAGATGAAGAACAGTACAGAAGAATCGCGGAGCGTCCCTAACTTGAAGACCGGTTCAGGGGGCTACTGACGGTGTCCTGGACAAGGGGGTACTCACCACGTCATCTCCCGATCTATTAGATTGGGCCGAGGACCCCCGTGGCCGTATACTCATGGGCCAGTTCGGACAGTTGCCGCATACATGGAAGATTCCACAAGACTTGGTGATCAAGACAAGGACTCCTCCCCACCGGCGTATTCGGCTAGGACTCTTGTTATCCTAGGCCTCTGGTACATTATATAAACCGAGGCCAGGCTAGTCGATAGATCATATACAACAATCATACCATAGGCTAGCTTCTAGGGTTTTAGCCTCTACGATCTCGTGGTAGATCAACTCTTGTAATACTCATATCATCAATATCAATCAAGCAGGACGTAGGGTATTACCTCCATCAAGAGGGCCCGAAACTGGGTAAACATCGTGTCCCCTGCCTCCTGTTACCATCGATCCTAGACGCACAGTTCGGGACCCCCTACCCGAGATCCGCCGGTTTTGACACCGACATTGGTGCTTCATTCAGAGTTCCGCTGTGTGATCGGCAAAAGGATCAATGGCTCGCCCGTAGGTGAACTGCGACGCCGGCATCTTCGTCGCCGGCTCGACTGGTCACCTTGGCTCGACCGAGGACCATGCTCCATCTCCGATCGTCATGTTCGGACGGGAGCCTTCTTCAACATCAACTCCGATCTCTATCATGATCATAGAGGAGTCATCCATGGAGCTCGAGGGCTCAACGTCAACATTGCCCTCGGGCGGTCGTGCTATTTTTATGGACAACGAACTTGCATTCACCGTCACTACCTCCTCGAGCGTCGGTTTGACGATTGCTTCAGTGGAATAGTGCAGAATTACGTCTACAACAGCCATGCAAAATTTCGTCGAGTTCTGATGGAGGAATCTCCGACAATCTACGATATACCGGAGCCGTGTCAAATCTGGACGGGAATGTGGACGAGTTTAGGGCGTTGTCTCCAGAGCCCAGCTCAGAGGTCCTTTGGAAGATCCAACCGTTCATCTACTGCGGAATTCCCGTATCTACCACCCCTTCAAATTTCAGCTCGATCCGACAGTTCAAACTCCGGGAACCTTCCGATGAGTGGACCAATTTTCGGATCCGTTTTCTGCGCGAATACAAATCCGACCCGAATTCATGTTTCTTTAGGAACGTGATATTGGACATCCTTTTTAGAGGAATTCTATTCTAGGGTATTGTGCGTTGTTTTTAAACACGTGGCCGTAAATTGTTAAACCTCCCCTGGGGTCATCTTCATCATCTTGCTGATGTCAAACCAGTCCCGCAGTATTGCTCTAAGGCTGCCGACCTGCGCTAGACGCGTCGTCACTTTGTTGAGCCGAGCTCAACTTCTTCAGATCATCATCTCGGCAAGCCGAACAAGAGTCCGGCATCACGATGGATAAATCATCACCAACATCGCCGCCCCACAGATTACACGGAGCGGGCACACCGGCATCGCCGCACGATCACTTCATCAAGCTGACATCAACCACGTCACGACCGGCATCGGCAGGGCCGCGCTATTGCTGCTTGAAGCCGATATCCATCATGCCGACATACTTCGACTCATCGGCTGACATTGAGGCTTCGATATCTCAGCTGGACCAAGGGCTTCGCCATCTCTTCATCAACCTACTCCGGAGACTTCAGCGTCACTAGTCGACTTGCTTCGTCACGTTAGCTGGACCGAGGGCTTTGCCTCCGCAAGCCAACCTTTGCCAGCATCGCCATGCCGTCACTTTATCTCCCATCAGGCAATGGGTGTGCGGATCGAGTCCCAATTTTTGGGAGTCACTTTTCTTCGGATTGCTACAACAAATAAACCAGGTGCTATTAATCCTAGTAATTTTTGCTTGCTGGAGTTTATTTTTCCCAAGAAATTATTACTCTGGTTTGTTCCTGTACACAGGTCTATCGAATGATGTCCGCACTAACGACGATCGCGTGGTGGTTCGGTCAGTTTCCCTACATAGTCCGGCGAACGCCGCATCCAAAACTCGGACCGACCTGTGAATTCATGCTTTGCCACACCTTTACCGCATCACGCCGACGCCCTGCATCGACATTGACTTCGGCGCCAGGCCATATTTATTTTATTACTCACTTTGCATAAATTATTTACTATGCCACATTTTTTTATTATCATTACTATTATCTCCGATTTGCAGTATTTTTTGTGCACAGGAAAATGATCCGGGTTGGGCAGTATTGTCAACTCGGCGTACTCACATACCATTTCACCTCGGTTGGACAGGGGGCTTCGTCAACACTTCATTACCCCATGCCGGGGACTTCAGCATCACTCTGCCGGCCTGCATTGACCGTGCTATGTCACCACTTCGGAGTGCCGAGCCCTTTGCTCCGCCACCTCGGGACTAGCTTGGGGGATGGAACCTTGTCCTGCATCAAGCTCGGACCGCGTCATCAATACCGAACACGTTAACCAGCTAAGTTGCCTTCATGCTCAAAATTTTAATTTTTAACTTGTGTTCGGTTCGACCAAGCATTATACTTTTTTGGAAAAATGTTGCTTGTAAAAAATTTCCTTGTCCAAACTTTGTTTGTGACGCACAAATTCAAATACCCCGTTTATTTGGGGGCTTCCTTTATGAAGCTTTTCCTCTTGCATATGATTATACTTGTACGACTTCGTTCCTTGTTCATGTATTACGCCACAATATGCACCATATTGACTGAAGCGATTTGCAAGCTGGATTGCCTGGCTCCTGTGCTTACCCCTACATTCCCGTTTGTTCGGCTAGGGAGTAAAGGGAGCACCTCTGCGATTGTCACGACCGGGTCCTCCGAGCTCTGACCTCAGACTGGGTGAAGCCAAAAGCTAGCACTCTTATTGTTTTCAATAATGGTCGGCACACAACGGAACTCATGAGTACAAAAAATCTATTGCATAAGTCTCATAATAATAATGAGCACCGGAGAAAGGTATCAGTGGGGGTACTATTTTCTTCGAAGATGCTTCTTACACTTCGTCAGTAATATAGCATAAGTCCCCTGAGCGCACTTTGTCTGTTACAGCCTTATGGCCTGATTGCCTGGTCATCGGAAACACCGTCGATACTCTCAACATGTGGAGTACATGACACTTTTCGGCCCTCGTCCGAAGAGGGAGAAGCCGACGGTCGGTTAAGACGCGTTTAAAGTTCGGGTGAATACAAATATGATATAAGTACTTTGGTACATACAATCATTATACATAAAATTCTTTTACCCAAGTCACTTGGAGGCTCTTAAAATTTATATATGAGCTGTAAATGTGTTTTCTTCTTGGTCGTTGTCAAAACACGACAGAAGCACAATTTTTTCTTTCTCTTCCAATTTTCGGATTGGCATGGAACACTTGATCTTGTTCGGACGTCATGTTTTTACTGACGTTTTTTGGTTTTCCAAGCTTTTTGGCACTTTTAAACTATTTGTGCGTTTCCAGCACAAGTCTCACAGTGCAATGCCGGACACCTTTATAGATTCGGCAAAAACATTCTCGGATCTCACTATATATGCATTGGTTTCGAATTGTGTCTTCGGTCAATAGTTGGGTTTCCTGGCTCCTGCGCTTGCCTCCTACGTTCCGCTTTGTTTGGCTAGGTGTGCAAAGGGAGAACCACTGCGATTGTGCTTCCAGCTCACATGGTTGAGCACCTCAGTGGAGAAAGACGAAAACTGACTGTCACAATAAGCGTAAACTGGTCAGCGATCCGATGATGGTGTTAAATGACGGGCCATTCATAACAATGACCGAAGTGTTTACGGCTTGACCTCGACTGTCGCCGAACACTACCGGGGGCTAGTAACTGGCCTCCCAAACTAAATCCTCAATATTTTGCTCTTACATTAGAGCTGAGGTTTCATGATCATGCTTAGCATGACAACCCAAAGAAAGGAACCGATAGCGGGACTATTTACTTTGGAAGACATTTCTTATGTTAAACAATAATATAGCATATCTCTCTGCGTACCTTTGTTTATAAAACCGTATGGCCAGATTGCCTTGTTTGTCGTAAATCTTTGCCCTCATAAAGGCTTTATAAAGTAGGACAAACACTCCTCGGCTACTGGCCGAGGAGGTGGAAGCCCATGGTTGGTCAACAAAGTTTTGTACAATGCGGATTCGAGCATTAATGACGTAAAGTACTTGGATAGATAGAGTCATTACACATAATTTGTGATTTTACTATGGATATCGATCCTTAATTCGGCCACCCGTGCCCGCATTAAGGCTCGGGGGCTACTGGGCTTCGGGCTTATTATTTACAAATATTAAAGGGGCACATTGATCCCCTGATCTGGTGTTGCCACCTGACCAGTGTCTCGGGGGCTACTGCATTGCCTGTCCAATACAGAAAATTTTATGTGCTATATAGTTTCTGAGGAGATTTTGATCCTCGGGTTGGTCGGCCGCACCCTACCTAAGTCTCGAAGATTGAGCACGCTGCTTTTAGTGTCCCGAAGTATTCTGCTGAGCTAGGACTTGATCCTCAGACCGATTTTGGAAATCAACCTGAGTCTCAGCGGCTACTGGGATCAGCGGTCTTACGTCATCCTTCAGGTGCATCTCGGGTTTAGACCGATACACACCTTGAGGGATACTGGCTATATATCTCGGCAGAGAATAAATTGCACCAATAAAAAATATTGACAAAAAATCGGCCCACAGTCGGGGTGGTGCACCACCTCGGAAGCAGTCCGGCATAAAGCTCGGGCGCTAGTGGCTGGCTCCATAGAGGGCATTTCCAACATTAAGCTCGGCTAAACTCCTTCAAATTTTTTGAACCAAGATGATCTATGAAATCTTGGATATAGTCCGGCGTTGGAGCTTGGACACAGTCCAACGTTGGAGCTCGAATACATTTCGGCGTTGGAGCTCGGCTGCAAAAGATACCTCGAATGCAGTCCGGCGTTAGAGCTCAGATGCAAGAGGACACTGCCTCCCAGGAACAACTTCAAACACGAGGTGTGGCATAAAAATAACAAGGCATTGATAAAGGCCGGAAACTTAAAGGGGCTCCTCGGATACCCGACGTGTAAACTCGTCGAATGCATTTTGGCGATCCTCAAGATCGAAGATGAGAAGATTTGTTGAACCAGTTTTCAAGACCGACGGCCAAAGATGAAGAACAGTTCGGAAGAATCGAGGAGCGTCCCTAACTTGAAGACCGGTTCAGGGGGCTACTAACGGTGTCCTGGACAAGGGGGTACTCACCACGTCATCTCTCAATCTATTAGATTGGGCCGAGGACCCCCGTGGCCGTATACTCATGGGACAGTTCGGACAGTTGCCACATACATGGAAGATTCCACAAGACTTGGTGATCAAGACAGGGGCTCCTCCCCACCGGCGTATTCGGCTAGGACTCTTGTTATCCTAGGCCTCTGGTGCATTATATAAACCAAGGCCAGGCTAGTCGATAGATCATATACAACAATCATACCATAGGCTAGCTTCTAGGGTTTTAGCCTCTACGATCTCGTGGTAGATCAACTCTTGTAATACTCATATCATCAATATCAATCAAGCAGGACGTAGGGTATTACCTCCATCAAGAGGGCCCGAACCTGGGTAAACATCGTGTCCCCTGCCTCCTGTTACCATCGATCCTAGATGCATAGTTCGGGACCCCCTACCCAAGATCCGCCGGTTCTGACACCGACACTCACAAAGTGGAATGATGAGCTTATCATGCAGTTCTACTCCACAGCTCACTTCTACCCAGATGGCAAGATAGTCTGGATGTCTGAAGGCACTAGATACCAGTCCACAGTTGCTGAATGGGCTAAGTTGATCAATGCCCCAGAAGAGAGTGAAGATGACTTGGATGTCTATGCCAACAAGAAGAAGGATCACAACACCATGGCACACATGTACAAGGAGATCCCAGATGCTGCTCTTGAGACACACAAGTTTGGATCTGTACATTACCTTCTGTCAGGCTTGCCAACTATCAACTGGATCCTCATGCACACTCTTTTGCCAAAGTCAGGTGATCACAAGATGATCAGAGGCCATGCAATTAACTTGCTTCACATCTTTGATGTCCCACAGAAGTTCAAAGTCATGAGCCTAATAGTGGAAACTATCAAGAGGACAGCTGCTGACCAAAAGAGAAGCTGTGGGTATGCACCACAGATCCAGGAGTTGATTAACTCCAAGATGGGCACTGGCACATACTTGTTGGACAAGGAGCACATGCCTATCTATCCCGACTTTGAGGACAACCAAGTGGTCATGAATGAGGATGAACCATCTTCTGTGCACGTTCAAGCAAAGAGGGAGAAGGCAAAGGCTGAGAAAGCTGCAAAGATGCCAACCATGGAAGAGGCATCTCAGTATCTTCTGAAGAGCAAGCAAGATCAGCTTGGCTACTTGATTGCATCCACTCTAAGGATTGAGAAAGGGATGGCCACCCTGACTCAAAACCAGGAGAGCTTGGAAAGGATCATAGAGCAGAAGTCCTATGACATGGATGTGAAGGTAACTGAGATCCAGTCTGTTGTGGAGCAACTTCAGGATGATATGCAGGAGAGGAAGGGCAAGACAACCACCGATGCATTTGCCAGAGTGCCTAGAGCTCAGAGATCTGCTGCAGTGCCTGTTCCAGACACCAGAGCAACTTCATCTGCACCAGCTACAGCTTCAGTGCCACCAGCTCCAGCACCTACTCCACCAGCTCCATCTACATCGACTGAAGCCTTCGTTCTTGGAGTTATCCGGACACCACCACCTAAAGACCAAGCCTGAGAGACGATTTAGTGCTATGCATTTTCTAGGAACTTTTTGGTAACTTGTTGCCAAAGGGGGAGAAAAATGTATAGATCATAGGCTCGAGAGAGAGCGTTGCTTTTTTATTCTCTCTTGCTTTGGTTGTTGAACTTTATTTGCTTGATTGAGATACTTTCTGTCTGTGTGATACTTGGATGATCACGTGTGCTTGATCATATGCTACATTAATGCTTGTTGGATGACATTATAATTTTATCCCTATATGATCATTCACTTTGCTTGGTGATGAGTGCATGTATTTAATTATTATCATTTTGAGCGCTCCACCAAGATGTATGTGACATGGAAGAGTAACCCATGAGCCTAATTCTCTGTGCATTTGTAGTCCAAAGCAAATCATAAACTATGCGCAAATTTAGGGGGAGCTCTTGCTTTTCACATACTTCTCAAAGTGACAATGTTTTTCACTCTTATTATCATTCGTCGAAGCTTTGATCTATATGTTGTCATCAATTACCAAAAAGGGGGAGATTGAAAGTGCAACTATCCCTAGGTGGTTTTGGTAATTCCTAACAACATATAGCTCATTGAGCTAATGCTATTCCTGTTGGGGAACGTAGTAATTTCAAAAAATTTCCTACGCACACGCAAGATCATGGTGATGCACAGCAACGAGGGGAGAGTATGATCTACGTACCCTTGTAGATCGCAACGGAAGCGTTGACACAACGTAGAGGAAGTAGTCGTACGTCTTCTTCCCGATCCGACCGATCCAAGCACCACTACTCCGGCACCTCCGAGTTCTTAGCACACGTACAGCTCGATGACGATCCCCGAGCTCCGATCCAGCAAAGCGTTGGGGAAGAGTTCCGTCAGCACGACGGCGTGGTGACGATCTTGATGTTCTACCGACGCAGGGCTTCGCCTAAGCACTACAACGATATGATCGAGGTGGAATATGGTGGCAGGGGGCACCGCACACGGCTAAGGAACGATCTCAATGATCAACTTGTGTGTCTAGAGGTGCCCCTGCCTCCGTATATAAAGGAGCCAAGGGGGAGGGGTGCGGCCAGCCCTATGGAGGCGCAGGAGGAGTCCTACTCCTACCGGGAGTAGGACTCCCCCCCAATCCTATTCCAACTAGGACTCCCAAGGGGGAAAGAGGGAGAGGGGTGGCCGGCCACCTCTCCTAGTCCTAATAGGACTAGGGGAGGGGGGGGAGGCGCGCAGCCCTTATGGGCAGCCCTTTCACCTTTCCACTAAGGCCCACTAAGGCCCATATGACTCCCGGGGGGTTCCGGTAACCTCCCGGTAATCCGGTAAAATCCTGATTTCACCCGGAACACTTCCGATGTCCAAACATAGGCTTCCAATATATCAATCTTTATGTCTCGACCATTTCGAGACTCCTCGTCATGTCCGTGATCACATCCGGGACTCCGAACAACCTTCGGTACATCAAAATGCATAAACTCATAATAACTGTCATCATAACGTTAAGCGTGCGAACCCTACGGTTCGAGAACAATGTAGACATGACCGAGACACGTCTCCGGTCAATAACCAATAGCGGGACCTGGATGCCCATATTGGCTCCTACATATTCTACGAAGATCTTTATCGGTCAGACCGCATAACAACATACGTTGTTCCTTTTGTCATCGGTATGTTACTTGCCCGAGATTCGATCGTCGGTATCCAATACCTAGTTCAATCTCGTTACCGGCAAGTCTCTTTACTCGTTCTATAATACATCATTTCACAACTAACATATTAGTTGTAATGCTTGCAAGGCTTATGTGATGTGTATTACCGAGAGGGCCCAGAGATACCTCTCCGACAATCGGAGTGACAAAACCTAATCTCGAAATACGCCAACCCAACATGTACCATTGGAGACACCTGCAGTACTCCTTTATAATCACCCAGTTACGTTGTGACGTTTGGTAGTACCCAAAGTGTTCCTCCGGTAAACGGGAGTTGCATAATCTCATAGTTATAGGAACATGTATAAGTAATGAAGAAAGCAATAGCAACATACTAAACGATCGGGTGCTAAGCTAATGGAATGGGTCATGTCAATCAGATCATTCAACTAATGATGTGACCTCGTTAATCAAATAACAACTCATTGTTCATGGTTAGGAAACATAACCATCTTTGATTAACGAGCTAGTCAAGCAGAGGCATACTAGTGACACTTTGTTTGTCTATGTATTCACACATGTATTATGTTTCCGGTTAATACAATTCTAGCATGAATAATAAACATTTATCATGATTATAAGGAAATAAATAATAACTTTATTATTGCCTCTAGGGCATATTTCCTTCAGTCTCCCACTTGCACTAGAGTCAATAATCTAGATTACACTGTAATGATTCTAACACCCATGGAGCCTTGGTGCTGATCATGTTTTGCTCATGGAAGAGGCTTAGTCAACGGGTCTGCAACATTCAGATCCGTATGTATCTTGCAAATCTCTATGTCTCCCACCTGGACTAGATCCCAGATGGAATTGAAGCGTCTCTTGATGTGTTTGGTCCTCTTGTGAAATCTGGATTCCTTTGCCAAGGCAATTGCACCAGTATTGTCACAAAAGATTTTCATTGGACCCGATGCACTAGGTATGACACCTAGATCGGATATGAACTCCTTCATCCAGACTCCTTCGTTCACTGCTTCCGAAGCAGCTATGTACTCCGCTTCACATGTAGATCCCGCTACGACGCTTTGTTTAGAACTGCACCAACTGACAGCTCCACCGTTCAACGTAAACATGTATCCGGTTTGCGATTTAGAATCGTCCGGATCAGTGTCAAAGCTTGCATCAACGTAACCTTTTACGGTGAGCTCTTTGTCACCTCCATATACGAGAAACACATCCTTAGTCCTTTTCAGGTATTTCAGGATGTTCTTGACCGCTATCCAGTGATCCACTCCTGGATTACTTTGGTACCTCCCTGCTAAACTTATAGCAAGGCACACATCAGGTCTGGTACACAGCATTGCATACATGATAGAGCCTATGGCTGAAGCATAGGGAACATCTTTCATTTTCTCTCTATCTTCTGCGGTGGTCGGGCATTGAGTCTTACTCAACTTCACACCTTGTAGCATAGGCAAGAACCCTTTCTTTGCTTGATCCATTTTGAACTTCTTCAAAATCTTGTCAAGGTATGTGCTTTGTGAAAGTCCAATTAAGCGTCTTGATCTATCTCTATAGATCTTTATGCCTAATATGTAAGCAGCTTCACCGAGGTCTTTCATTGAAAAACTTTTATTCAAGTATCCCTTTATGCTATCCAGAAATTCCATATCATTTCCAATCAATAATATGTCATCCACATATAATATCAGAAATGCTACAGAGCTCCCACTCACTTTCTTGTAAATACAGGCTTCTCCGAAAGTCTGTATAAAACCAAATGCTTTGATCACACTATCAAAGCGTTTATTCCAACTCCGAGAAGCTTGCACCAGTTCATAAATGGATTGTTGGAGCTTCCACACTTTGTTAGCTCCCTTTGGATCGACAAAACCTTCCGGTTGCATCATATACAACTCTTCTTCCAGAAATCCATTCAGGAATGTAGTTTTGACATCCATCTGCCAAATTTCATAATCATAAAATGCGGCAATCGCTAACATGATTCGGACAGACTTAAGCATCGCTACAGGTGAGAAAGTCTCATCATAGTCAACCCCTTGAACTTGTCGAAAACCTTTCGCGACAAGTCGAGCTTTGTAGACAGTAACATTACCGTCAGCGTCAGTCTTCTTCTTGAAGATCCATTTATTCTCAATTGCTTGCCGATCATCGGGCAAGTCAACCAAAGTCCATACTTTGTTCTCATACATGGATCCCATCTCAGATTTCATGGCTTCAAGCCACTTTGCGGAATCTGGGCTCACCATCGCTTCTTCATAGTTCGTAGGTTCATCATGATCTAGTAGCATGACCTCCAGAACAGGATTACCGTACCACTCTGGTGCGGATCTTACTCTGGTTGATCTACGAGGTTCAGTAGTTTGATCTGAAGTTTCATGATCATTATCATTAGCTTCCTCACTAACTGGTGTAGGTGTCACTGAAACAGTTTTCTGTGATGTACTACTTTCCAGTAAGGGAGTAGGTACAGTTACCTCGTCAAGTTCTACTTTCCTCCCACTCACTTCTTTCGAGAGAAACTCCTTCTCTAGAAAGGATCCATTCTTAGCAACGAATGTCTTGCCTTCGGATCTGTGATAGAAGGTGTACCCAACAGTCTCCTTTGGGTATCCTATGAAGACACATTTCTCCGATTTGGGTTCGAGCTTATCAGGTTGAAGCTTTTTCACATAAGCATCGCAACCCCAAACTTTAAGAAACGACAACTTTGGTTTCTTGCCAAACCATAGTTCATACGGCGTCGTCTCAACGGATTTTGACGGTGCCCTATTTAACGTGAATGCAGCCGTCTCTAAAGCATAACCCCAAAACGATAGCGGTAAATCTGTAAGAGACATCATAGATCGCACCATATCTAGTAAAGTACGATTATGATGTTCGGACACACCATTACGCTGTGGTGTTCCGGGTGGCATGAGTTGCGAAACTATTCCACCGTTTTTCAAATGTACACCAAACTCGTAACTCAAATATTCTCCTCCACGATCAGATCATAGAAACTTTATTTTCTTGTTACGATGATTTTCCACTTCACTCTGAAATTCTTTGAACTTTTCAAATGTTTCAGACTTATGTTTCATTAAGTAGATATACCCATATCTGCTTAAATCATCTGTGAAGGTGAGAAAATAACGATATCCGCCACGAGCCTCAATATTCATCGGACCACATACATCGGTATGTATGATTTCCAACAAATCTGTTGCTCTCTCCATTGTACCGGAGAATGGTGTTTTAGTCATCTTGCCCATGAGGCACGGTTCACAAGTACCAAGTGATTCATAATCAAGTGGTTCCAAAAGTCCATCAGTATGGAGTTTCTTCATGCGCTTTACACCGATATGACCTAAACGACAGTGCCACAAATAAGTTGCACTTTCATTATCAACTCTGCATCTTTTGGCTTCAACATTATGAATATGTGTATTACTACTATCGAGATTCAATAAGAATAGACCACTCTTCAAGGGTGCATGACCATAAAAGATATTACTCATATAAATAGAACAACCATTATTCTCTGATTTAAATGAATAACCGTCTCGCATTAAACAAGATCCAGATATAATGTTCATGCTCAACGCTGGCACCAAATAACAATTATTTAGGTCTAATATTAATCCCGAAGGTAGATGTAGAGGTAGCGTGCCAACCGCGATCACATCGACTTTGGAACCGTTTCCCACGCGCATCGTCACCTCGGCCTTTGCTAGTGCCCGCTTATTCCGTAGTCCCTATTTCGAGTTGCAAATATTAGCAACAGAACCAATATCAAATACCCAGGTGCTACTGCGAGCTCTAGTAAGGTACACATCAATAACATGTATATCACATATACCTTTGTTCACCTTGCCATCCTTCTTATCCGCCAAATACTTGGGGCAGTTCTGCTTCCAGTGACCAGTCTGCTTGCAGTAGAAGCACTCAGTTTCAGGCTTAGGTCCAGACTTGTGTTTCTTCTCCTGAGCAGCAACTTGCTTGCTGTTCTTCTTGAAGTTCCCCTTTTTCTTCCCTTTGCCCTTTTTCTTGAAACTAGTGGTCTTGTTAACCATCAACACTTGATGCTCCTTCTTGATTTCTACCTCCGCAGCTTTCAGCATTGCGAAGAGCTCGAGAATAGTCTTGTTCATCCCTTGCATATTATAGTTCATCACGAAGCTCTTGTAGCTTGGTGGCAGTGATTGGAGAATTCTGTCAATGACGCAATCATCTGGAAGATTAACTCCCAATTGAATCAAGTGATTATTATACCCAGACATTTTGAGTATATGCTCACTGAAAAAACTGTTCTCCTCCATCTTGCAGCTATAGAACTTATTGGAGACTTCATATCTCTCAATCCGGGCATTTGCTTGAAATATTAACTTCAACTCCTGGAACATCTCATATGCTCCATGACGTTCAAAACGTCGTTGAAGTCCCGATTCTAAGCCGTAAAGCATGGCACACTGAACTATCGAGTAGTCATCAGCTTTGCTCTGCCAGACGTTCATAACATCTGGAGTTGCTCCAGCAGCAGGCCTGGCACCCAGCGGTGCTTCCAGGACGTAATTCTTCTGAGCAGCAATGAGGATAATCCTCAAGTTACGGACCCAGTCCGTATAATTGCTACCATCATCTTTCAACTTTGCTTTCTCAAGGAACGCATTAAAATTCAACAGAACAACAGCACGAGCCATCTATCTACAATCAACATAAACAAGCAAGATACTATCAGGTACTAAGTTCATGATAAGTTTAAGTTCAATTAATCATATTACTTAAGAACTCCCACTTAGATAGACATCCCTCTAATCCTCTAAGTGATCACGTGATCCAAATCAACTAAACCATAACCGATCATCACGTGAGATGGAATAGTTTTCAATGGTGAACATCGTTATGTTGATCATATCTACTATATGATTCACGCTCGACCTTTCGGTCTCCGTGTTCCGAGGCCATATCTGTATATGCTAGGCTCGTCAAGTTTAACCTGAGTATTCTGCGTGTGCAAAACTGGCTTGCACCCGTTGTAGATGGACGTAGAGCTTATCACACCCGATCATCACGTGGTGTCTGGGCACGACAAACTTTGGCAACGGTGCATACTCAGGGAGAACACTTCTTGATAATTTAGTGAGAGATCATGTTATAATGCTACCGTCAATCAAAGCAAGATAAGATGCATAAAAAAGATAAACATCACATGCAATCAATATAAGTGATATGATATGGCCATCATCATCTTGTGCTTGTGATCTCCATCTCCGAAGCACCGTCATGATCACCATCGTCATCGGCGCGACACCTTGATCTCCATCGTAGCATCGTTGTCGTCTCGCCAATCTTATGCTTCCACGACTATCACTACCGTTTAGTAATAAAGTAAAGCATTACATCGCGATTGCATTGCATACAATAAAGCGACAACCATATGGCTCCTGCCAGTTGCCGATAACTCGGTTACAAAACATGATCATCTCATACAATAAAATTCAGCATCATGCCTTGACCATATCACATCACAACATGCCCTGCAAAAACAAGTTAGACGTCCTCTACTTTGTTGTTGCATGTTTTACGTGGCTGCTACGGGCTTAAGCAAGAACCAATCTCACCTACGCATCAAAACCACAATGATAGTTTGTCAAATAGACTCCGTTTTAACCTTCGCAAGGACCGGGCGTAGCCACACTTGGTTCAACTAAAGTTGGAGAGACAGTCGCCCGCAAGCCATCTATGTGTAAAGCACGTCGAGGGAACCGGTCTCGCGTAAGCGTACGCATAAGGTTGGTCTAGGTCGTCTCGTCCAACAATACTGCCGAACCAAAGTATGACATGCTGGTAGGCAGTATGACTTGTATCGTCCACAACTCACTTGTGTTCTACTCGTGCAAATAACATCAAACCATAAAACCTAGGCTCGGATGCCACTGTTGGGGAACGTAGTAATTGCAAAAAAATTCCTACGCACACGCAAGATCATGGTGATGCACAGCAACGAGGGAAGAGTATGATCTACGTACCCTTGTAGATCGCAACGGAAGCGTTGACACAACATAGAGGAAGTAGTCATACGTCTTCTTCCCGATCCGACCGATCCAAGCACCGTTACTCCGGCACCTCCGAGTTCTTAGCACACGTACAGCTCGATGACGATCCCCGAGATCCGATCCAGCAAAGCGTTGGGGAAGAGTTCCGTCAGCACGACGGCGTGGTGACGATCTTGATGTTCTACCGACGCAGGGCTTCGCCTAAGCACTACAACGATATGATCGAGGTGGAATATGGTGGTAGGGGGCACCGCACACGGCTAAGGAACGATCTCAATGATCAATTTGTGTGTTTAGAGGTGCCCCCTGCCTCCGTATATAAAGGAGCCAAGGGGGAGGGGTGCGGCCAGCCCTATGGAGGCGCAGGAGGAGTCCTACTCCTACCGGGAGTAGGACTCCCCCCCAATCCTATTCCAACTAGGACTCCCAAGGGGGAAAGAGGGAGAGGGGTGGCCGGCCACCTCTCCTAGTCCTAATAGGACTAGGGGAGGGGGGAGGCGCGCAGCCCTTATGGGCAGCCCTTTCACCTTTCCACTAAGGCCCATATGACTCCCGGGGGGTTCCGGTAACCTCCCGGTAATCCGGTAAAATCCTGATTTCACTCGGAACACTTCCGATGTCCAAACATAGGCTTCCAATATATCAATCTTTATGTCTCGACCATTTCGAGACTCCTCGTCATGTCCGTGATCACATCCGGGACTCCGAACAACCTTCGGTACATCAAAATGCATAAACTCATAATAACTGTCATCGTAACGTTAAGCGTGCGGACCCTACGGTTCGAGAACAATGTAGACATGACCGAGACACGTCTCCGGTCAATAACTAATAGCGGGACCTGGATGCCCATATTGGCTCCTACATATTCTACGAAGATCTTTATCGGTCAGACCACATAACAACTCCTTTTGTCATCGGTATGTTACTTGCCCGAGATTCGATCGTCGGTATCCAATACCTAGTTCAATCTCGTTACCGGCAAGTCTCTTTACTCATTCTGTAATACATCATTTCACAACTAACATATTAGTTGTAATGCTTGCAAGGCTTATGTGATGTGTATTACCGAGAGGGCCCAGAGATACCTCTACGACAATCGGAGTGACAAAACCTAATCTCGAAATACGCCAACCCAACATGTACCATTGGAGACACCTGTAGTACTCCTTTATAATCACCCAGTTACGTTGTGACGTTTGGTAGTACCCAAAGTGTTCCTCCGGTAAACGGGATTTGCATAATCTCATAGTTATAGGAACATGTATAAGTCATGAAGAAAGCAATAGCAACATAATAAACGATCGGGTGCTAAGCTAATGGAATGGGTCATGTCAATCAGATCATTCAACTAATGATGTGACCTCGTTAATCAAATAACAACTCATTGTTCATGGTTAGGAAACATAACCATCTTTGATTAACGAGCTAGTCAAGCAGAGGCATACTAGTGACACTTTGTTTGTCTATGTATTCACACATGTATTATGTTTCCGGTTAATACAATTCTAGCATGAATAATAAACATTTATCATGATTATAAGGAAATAAATAATAACTTTATTATTGCCTCTAGGGCATATTTCCTTCAATTCCAAGATTAATATTTCAGGAAAAGCTCAATGAATGGCATGGCATGGATGAGGAAAGTGGACCCCTCAAAATACTAAGGACAAAAAGATTGGCTCAAGCTCAAAGCTCAAGACTCTACATTTTATATTTTAGTGATCCAAGATCACATTGAGTCTATAGGAAAAGCCAATACTATCAAGGAGGGATGAGGTGTTGCTTGATGAGGTTCTTGCTTCATAGTGCTTAGTGATATGCTCCAAAACCCTCAACTACCTTCCCACATCCACATATGACCTAAACCAAAAGTTAAACTCGCCCCCACCGATTCTTTCTATCTGGCGCCACCGAGTTCAGATGTCATAGCCACTGCCACAAACCCTAGGCAAATCGGTCTCACCGATAGGGATCTCGGTGACACCGAGATGGGGTTGTAATCTCTCTGTTTCCCTTCGTAACGTTTCGGTCCTACCGAGATGAGCGATCGGTCCCACCGAGATTGCAATGTAAACTCTATGTTTCCCTTTTGTAACATTTCGGTCCCACCGAAATGAGCGATCGGTCCCACCGAGTTTACCTGACCAACTCTCTGGTTAGCTTATTACCAAAATCGGTCCCATCGAGTTTGTGTAATCGGTCACACCGAGATTACGTTATGCCCTAACCCTAACCATATCGGTCCCACCGAGTTGCATCTCAGTCCCACCGAAAATCCTAACGGTCACTAGGTTTGCTAAATCGGTCCGACCGAGTTTCTCAATTCGGTCTCACCGAGATTGGTAAATTGTGTGTAACGGTTAGTTTTTGTGTGGAGGCTATATATACCCCTCCACCCACTCTTCATTCATGGAGAGAGCCATCAGAACATACCTACACTTCCAATTCACATTTTCTGAGAGAGAACCACCTACTCATGTGTTGAGGCCAAGATATTCCATTCCCACCATATGAATCTTGATCTCTAGCCTTCCCCAAGTTGCTTTCCACTCAAATCTTCTTTCCACCAAATCCATATCCTATGAGAGAGAGTTGAGTGTTGGGGAGACTATCATTTGAAGCACAAGAGTAAGGAGTTCATCATCAACACACCATTTGTTACTTCTTGGAGAGTGGTGTCTCCTAGATTGGCTAGGTGTCACTTGGGAGCCTCCGACAAGATTGTGGAGTTGAACCAAGGAGTTTGTAAGGGCAAGGAGATCGCCTACTTCGTGAAGATCTACTGCTAGTGAGGCAAGTCCTTCGTGGGCGATGGCCATGATGGGATAGCAAGGTTGCTTCTTCGTGGACCCTTCATGGGTGGAGCCCTCCATGGACTCGCACAACCGTTACCCTTCGTGGGTTGAAGTCTCCATCAACGTGGATGTACGATAGCACCACCTATCGGAACCACGACAAAAACATCCGTGTCTCCAATTGTGTTTGAATTCTCCAAACCCTTCCCTTTACATTCTTGCAAGTTGCATGCTTTACTTTCTGCTGCTCATAGACTCTTTGCATGCTTGCTTGAATTGTGTTAAGATTGCTTGACTTGTGCATAGATAGCTAAAATCTGCCAAAGACTAAAATTGGGAAAATGATAGATTTTTAATCGGTCAAGTAGTCTAATACCCCCCCTCTAGACATACTTTCGATCCTACACCGTCCGAATCATGTTAGCAATTGCCGCATTTTATGATTATGAAATTTGGCAAATGGATGTGAAAACTGCATTCCTTAATGGATATCTTAAAGAAGAGTTGTATATGATGCAACCAGAAGGTTTTGTCGACCCAAAAGGTGCTAACAAAGTGTGCAAGCTCCAGTGATCCATTTATGGACTGGTGCAAGCCTCTCGGAGTTGGAATATACGCTTTGATAGTGTGATCAAAGCATATGATTTTATACAGACTTTTGGAGAAACCTGTATTTACAAGAAAGTGAGTGGGAGCTCTGTAGCATTTCTGATATTATATGTAGATGACATATTGTTTATCGGAAATGATACTGAATTTCTGAATAGCATAAAAGGATACTTGAATAAGAATTTTTCAATGAAAGACCTTAGTGAAACTGCTTATATATCGGGCATCAAGATCTATAGAGATAGATCAAGACGCTTAATTGGACTTTCACAAAGCACATACCTTGATAAAGTTTTGAAGAAGTTCGAAACGGATCATGCAAAGAAAGGGTTCTTGCCTGTGCTACAAGGTGTGAAGTTGAGTTAGACTCAATGCCCGACCACTGCAGAAGATAGATATAAAATGAAAGTCATTCCCTATGCTTCAACCATAGGTTCTATCATGTATGCAATGCTGTGTACCAGACCTGATGTGTGCCTTGCTATTAGTTTAGCAGGGAGGTACCAAAGTAATCCAGGAGTGGATCATTGGACAGCGGTCAAGAAAATACTGAAATACCTGAAAAGGACTAAGGATATGTTTCTCGTATATGGAGGTGACAAAGAGCTCGTCGTAAATGGTTACATCGATGCAAGCTTTGACACTGATCCAGATGACTTTAAGTCACAAACCAGATACATGTTTTTATTAAATGGTGGAGTTGTCAGTTGGTGTAGTTCCAAGCAGAGCGTCATGGCGGGATCTACGTGTGAAGCAGAGTAGATAGCTGCTTCGGAAGCAGCAAATGAAGGAGTTCATATCCGATCTAGGTGTCATACCTAGTGCATCGGGTCCAATGAAAATCTTTTGTGACAACACTGGTGCAATTGCCTTGGCAAAGGAATCCGGATTTCACAAAAGAACCAAGGACATCAAGAGACGCTTCAATTCCATCCGTGATCAAGTCAAGGAGGGAGACATAGAGATTTGCAAGATACATACGGATCTGAATGTTGTAGACCCATTGACTAAGCCTCTCTCACGAGCAAAACATGATCAACACCAAGACTCCATGGGTGTTAGAATCATTACAATGTAATCTAGATTATTGACTCTAGTGCAAGTGGGAGACTGAAGGAAATATGCCCTAGAGGCAATAATAAAGTTGTTAATTATTTTTCCTTATATCATGATAAATTTTTATTATTCATGCTAGAATTGTATTAACCGGAAACTTAGTACATGTGTGAATACATAGACAAACAGAATGTCACTAGTATGCCTCTACTTGACTAGCTCGTTGAATCAATGATGGTTATGTTTCCTAACCATAGACATGAGTTTTCATTTGATTAACAGGATCACATCATTAGAGAATGATGTGATTGACTTCACCCATTCGTTAGCTTAGCACGATGATCGTTTAGTTTGTTGCTATTGCTTTCTCCATAACTTATACATGTTCCTATGACTATGAGATCATGCAACTCCTGAATACTGGAGGAACACTTAGTGTGCTATCAAACATCACAACGTAACTGGGTGACTATAAATATGCTCTACAGGTGTCTCCGATGGTGTTTGTTGAGTTGGCATAGATTGAGATTAGGATTTGTCACTCTGAGTATCGGAGAGGTATCTCTGGGCCCTCTCGGTAATGCACATCACTATAAGCCTTGCAAGCAACGTGACTAATGAGTTAGTTACGACATGATGCATTACGGAACGAGTAAAGAGACTTGCCGGTAACGAGATTGAACTAGGTATTGAGATACCGACGATCAAATCTCGGGCAAGTAACATACCAATGACAAAGGGAACAACGTATATCGTTATGCGGTTTGACCGATAAAGATCTTTGTAGAATATGTGGGAGCTAATATGAACATCCAGGTTCTGCTATTGGTTATTGACCGGAGACGTGTCTCGGTCATGTCTGCATAGTTCTCGAACCCGTAGGGTCCGCACGCTTAACGTTCGGTGACGATTGGTATTATGAGTTTATGTGTTTTGATGTACCGAAGATAGTTCGGAATCCCGGATGTGACCACGGACATGATGAGGAGTCTTGAAATGGCCGATACATAAAGATTGATATATTGGATGACTATATTCGGACACCGGATGAGTTCCGGGGGTCACCGGATAATTATCGGAGTGTCGGGGGGTTATCGGAACCCCCGAGGGATCTAATGGGCCAACATGGGCCTTAGTGGAGAGAGAGAGGGCTGGCTAAGTCATGGCCGCGCGCCCCTCCCCCTCTAGTCCGAATTAGACTAGGGAAGGGGCGCGACGCCCCCTTTCCTTCTCTTCTCTCCCTCTCCTTCCTTTCCCCTTCCTGCTCCTAGTAGGACTAGGAAAGGGGAGTCCTACTCCTACTAGGAGGAGGACTCCTCCCCTCCTTGGCATGCCACAAAGGGCCGGCTGGCCTCCCCCTTGCTCTTTTATATACGGGGGCAGGGGGGCACCCTAGGACACACAAGTTGATCATTGATCCCTTAGCCGTGTGCGGTGCCCCCCTCCACCATAATCCACCTCGGTCATATCGTCGTAGTGCTTAAGCGAAGCCCTGCGCCGGTAGCTTCATCATCACCGTCATCACGCCGTCGTGCTGACGAAGCTCTCCCTCGACACTCAGCTAGATCGAGAGTTTGTGGGACGTCACCGAGCCAAACGTGTGCAGATCGCGGAGGTGTCGTACTTTCGGTACTAGGATCGGTCGGATCATGAAGACATACGACTACATCAACTGCGCTGTCATAACGCTTCCGCTTACGGTCTACGAGGGTACGTGGACAACACTCTTCCCCTCTCGTTGCGATGCATCAACATGATAGATCTTGCGTGTGCGTAGGAAATTATTGAAATTACTGTGTTCCCCAACACCCCAAGCTTAGGCTTTTGGCCTAAGTTGGTCCAGGGCCATGGCTCAAAGCTGCCCTCTGCGGTGTACGGAGGAGTGTCCTGTGGGTGCCACTGGTTGGCGATCTCCTCTGGATCTCACTGATAAACAGACTATCGATAATGGTCAAGGGATGGCTCAGGCTCAGGCTCTGGAGCTGGTTTCAGGCTCTAGTATGCATAAATGGCCTCCAGCAAAATGAGGTACGTGCCTGAAAATATGTTAAACAAAGAGGGCGCAGGCAAGGTAATAATCTCACAGTAATTTTTATCAAATACCAATATATACTTAAGCATCTTCTTCTTATCTTTAACAATGAAATCATGTGCTACCATACTCTTATAATCTAGAAAATAGGGGGCAGCAACCTTTCCTCTTTCTCATAATGCCTAATAGGTATCTTAAAGTGTGCAGCAAGGCCGAAGCAAAGATGCCTTTGAAGATGGGGCCCTTTGTATGGTTCAGATTTAGTCGTTTAGCAACAATAGCGCCTAAACTGAAAATGGTATCACGAAACAAAGCATGGCGCAAAATAACAATATCAGGAGCACTGAGATTTCCACCATTCCCGCGACCAATTAAGCATCTACTAGCAAATATTGCAAAGTAACGTAGAACAGGAAAATGTATGCTAGTAATTCTTGCATCGGAAATTTCCTTGTTTCCCCTACAAAAATTGTATCAGTAAACACCTCCACATCATTACGATGTGGTTCCTCTATGCTGCCCGCAAAGGGTATCTTACAGACCCGACAAAAATCATATAGTGACATCTCCTTAACCTCATCATATAAGTGAAATCCCACTGAAGGTGGTGATTTATTAGCATGAAAGTAAAAAAATTTGCACGAAAATATTAGTGAGGAGGAGATACTGTTCGCGCTGGTCGTGGAGGAAGTCTATGAGGCCTGCATTCTCAGCCAAATAATAAAAGTCCTCATAAATCCCGGCTGCTCTCAAGAACTCATCACAAGGCCATTCGCATGGCCGAACCTCCGCAATGCGAGGGAGATTACATTTGGGTTTCTTATTCTCTTCAGTTTGCTTATCCTTCGAGCTTCAGCTCGAAGAGCCCCTCAACAATCTTTTCATCATTTTCTTTCCTTGAAAAATTTCTGAAATTTTTAGTAACTCAAAATAAAAGTGAACCAAACTTAACAAGATTGATAGCAACTACTCCCACAAGTGCCTAGAGGCCATATCATGCATTAAAACTACTTTTGACCACTTAAATTTGACATGCAAGTTCAAGAACAGGGTCACCTAAGTAGCAAAAATTTGCAATAAATAAAGCACTAGAACAAAAATTAATTGGACCATTGGAGGAGTCACATACCGAAGAACAATCCCCCAAAAGAGTTTTGTGAATGGAGCTTTGAGCAAGGAGATCAAAAATGGCAGCAAGATGAGCTAGAACACGGGTTTGAGATGTGGGATGATTTTTTTTGGAGGAAGACAAAGTGTGTGGGTGCTGGAATAAGTGGAGGGGCCCACGTGGGGTCCACAAGGCAGGGGGCGCGCCCCAGGGGGTGGGCACGCCCTGGACCCTCGTGGCCAGGTGGTGTGGCCCCCTGGTGTGTTCTCAGTGCCAATAATTCTTAAATAATCTAGCAAAAAAATCATATTTCATTTTCAGGATATTTGGAGAACTTTTATTTTTGGGGTAATTTTTATTGCAAGGATAATTCAGAAAATAGACAAAAAATACTATTTTGCTTTATTTAATCTAAATAACAGAAAGTAAAAGGAGGGTACAGAGAGTTGTGCTTTCTAACTTCATCCATCTCATGCTCATCAAAAGGAATCCACTAACAAGGTTGATCAAGTCTTGTTAACAAACTCTTTCCAAATCGCATGAAACCAAAGAATTTTCGAATAACACTAGGTTACCTCAACGGGGATATGCACATCCCCAACAATAAGAATATCATATTTCTTCTTGACAGTAGGAAGAGGAATTTCAAAACCTCAAATAGTAATCGTTGAAGTTTTTCCAATAAATTAATACTATGGACTTGAGGTTGTTTCCTCGGAAAGTGTACCGTATGCTCATTACCATTAACATGAAAAGTGACATTGCCATTATTGCAATCAATAACAGCCCCTGCAGTATTCAAAAAGGGTCTACCAAGAACAATAGACATATTATTGTCCTCGGGAATATCAAGAATTACTATCGTCCTCGGGAATATCAAGAATAACAAAGTCCGTTAAAATAGTAAAGTTTGCAACCACAACAGGCACATCCTCACAAATACTGATAGGCATAGCAGTTGATTTATCAGCCATTTGCAAAGATATTTCAGTAGGTGTCAAGTTATTCAAATCAAGTCTACGATATAAAGAGAGAGGCATAACACTAACACCGGCTCCAAGATCATATAAAGCAGTTTTAACATAGTTTCTTTTAATGAAGCATGGTATAGTGGGTACTCCCGGATCTCCTAGTTTCTTGGGTATTCCACCTTTAAAAGTATAATTAGCAAGCATGGTGGAAATTTTAGCTTCCGGTATCTTTCTTTTATTTGTAATAATATCTTTCATATACTTAGCATAAGGATTCATTTTAAGCATATCAGTCAAACGCATACGCAAAAAGATAGGTCTAATCATTTCAGCAAAGCGCTCAAAATCCTCATCATCCTTTTTCTTGGATGGTTTAGGAGGAAAAAGCATGGGTTTCTGAACCCAAGGTTCTCTTTCTTTACCGTGCTTCCTAGCAACAAATCTCTCTTATCATAACGTTGATTCTTTGATTGTGGGTTATCAAGATCAAGAGCAGGTTCAATCTCTGCATCATTGTTATTGCTAGGTTGAGCATCAACATGAACATCATCATTAATATTATCACTGGGTTCATGTTCATTATCAAATCGTGTTTCGACATCAGAAATAGAAATATCATTGAGATTCTCAGGTGTGTTAACAACATGTTCACTAGAAGCATGCAAAGTCCTATCATTTTTCTTTTTATTCTTCTTAGAAGAACTAGGTGCATCAACAGTAGTTCTCTGAGAATCTTGCTCAATTCTCTTAGGGTGGCCCTCAGGATACAAAGGGTTCCTGAGTCATTCGACCCCCTCTAGTCACAACCCTAACAACATTATCATTTTCTTATTATTTAATTCATTGAGCAAATCATTCTGAGCTTTAAGCACTTGTTCTACTTGAGTGGTAACCATAGAAGCATGTTTACTAATAAGTTTAAGTTCACCTTTAACTCTAGACATATAATCACTCAAGTGTTCAATCATATAAGCATTACGTTTCAATTGTCTACCAACATAAGCATTGAAGTTTTCTTGTTTAACAATAAAATTATCAAACTCATCCAAGCATTGGCTAGCAAACTTAGTAGATGGGATTTCGCCCTTATCAAATCTATAGAGAGAATTTACCTTTACTACCTATGTAGGGTTATCAAGACCATGTATTTCTTCAATAGGTGGTAAATTCTTAACATCTTCAGCTTTAATGCCTTTTTCTTTCATAGATTTCTTTGCCTCTTGCATATCTTCAGGACCGAGAAATAAAATATCCCTTTTCTTCGGAGTTGGCTTAGGAATTGGTTCATGAAGTGTCGAATTATTATCATTACTCAACATATTATTCAATAGCAATTCAGCTTGATCAACAGTTCTTTCCCTAAAAACACAACCAGCACAACTATCCAGGTGGTCTCTGGAAGCATCGGTTAGTCCATTATAAAAGATATCAAGTATTTCATTTTTCTTGAGAGGATGATCATGCAAAGCATTAAGTAATCGGAGAAGCCCCCCCAAGCTTGTGAGAGACTCTCTTCTTCAATTTGCACGAAATTGTATATTTCCCTAAAGGCAGCTTGTTTCTTATGAGCGGGGAAATATTTAGGAGAGAAGTAATAAATCATATCCTAGGGACTACGCACACAACCAAGATCAAGAGAATTAAACCATATTTTTGCATCACCCTTTAATGAGAATGGAAATAACTTAAGGATATAGCAGTAGCGAATTTTTTCCTCATGAGTGAATAGGGTGGCTATATCATTCAATGTAGTAAGATGTGCCACAGCAATTTCAGATTCATAGCCATAAAAAGGATTAGATTCAACCAAAGTAATCAACTCAGGATCGACAGAGAAATCATATTCCTTATCAGAAATACAGATAGGTGAAGTAGCAAAAGCAGGGTAATATTTCATTCTAGCATTCAAAGACTTTTCTTTTAGCTTAGCTAACAGTTTCTTAAGATCATATCTATTTTTGTAAGCTAAAAGATCTCTAGCAGTTTCTTCATCCATAACATAACCCTCAGGCACATCGGGCAATTCATATCTAGGGGGGGGGGAATCTTCATCATCACTTTCATCAATATTATCAGTTTCAATAATTTCATTCTATCTAACCCTAGTAAGTTGTTCATCAAGAAATTCACCTAAAGGCACATTATTATCAAACATAAAAGTAGTTTCATCATAAGCATCATGCATACCAGAAGTGTCATCATCAATTACATGTGACATATCAGAATCAATAGCAGGAGTAGGTTTAGGTGTCGCAAGTTTACTCAAAACAGAAGGTGAATCAAGTGCAGAGCTAGATGGCAGTTCCTTACCTCCCCTCGTAGTTGAGGGATAAATCTTGGTTTTTTCGTCTTTCAAGTTCCTCATAGTGATCAACAGATATAAATCCCAAGTGACTCAAAGAATAGAGCGATGCTTCCCGGGAACAGCGCCAGAAAATAGTCTTGATAACCCACAAGTATAGTGGATCACAACAGTTTTCGAGGGTAGAGTATTCAACCCAAATTTATTGATTCGACACAAGGGGAGCCAAAGAATATTCTCAAGTATTAACAGTTGAGTTGTTAATTCAACCGCACCTAAAAGACTTAATATCCGTAGCAAAGTATTTAGTAGCAAAGTAATATGAAAGTAACGGTAATGGTGGCAAAAGTAACAGTAATAGTTTTGTAGTGATTGTAACACTGACAACGGAAAAGTAACTAAGCAAAGATCAATATGTGAAAATCTCGTAGGCATTGGATTAGTGATGGATAATTATGTCGGATGCGATTCCTCATGCAACAATTATAACATAAGGTGACACAGAACTAGCTCCAGTTCATCAATGTAATGTAGGCATGTATTCCGAATATAGTCATACGTGCTTATGGAAAAGAACTTGCATGACATCTTTTGTCCTACCCTCCCATGGCAGTGGGGTCCTATTGGAAACTAAGGGATATTAAGGCCTCCTTTTAATAGAGTACCAGACCAAAGCATTAACACATAATGAATACATGAACTCCTCAAACTACGGTCATCACCGGAGTGGTCTCGATTATTGTCACTTCGGGGTTGCCGGATCATAACGCATAGTAGGTGACTATTGACTTGCAAGATAGGATCAAGAACTCACATATATTCATGAAAACATAATAGGTTCAGATTTGAAATCATGGCACTCGAGCCTTAGTGATAAGCATTAAGCATAGCAAAGTCATAGCAACATCAATCTCAGAACATAATGGATACCAGGGATCAAACCCTAACAAAACTAACTCGATTACATGATAAATCTCATCCAACCCATCACCGTCCAGCAAGCCTACGATGGAATTACTCATGCACGACGGTGAGCATCATGAAATTGGTGATGGAGGAAGGTTGTTGATGATGATGTCGACAGATTCCCCTCTCCGGAGTCTCGAACGGACTCCAGATCAGCCCCCCGAGAGATATTAGGGCTTGGCGGCGGCTCCGTATCGTAAAACATGATGAATCCTTCTCTCTAATTTTTTTCTCCCCGAACATGAATATATAGAGTTGGAGTTGAGGTCGGTGGAGCCTCTGGGGGCCCACGAGACAGAGGGGCGCCCCCCACCCTCGTGGACAGGGTGTGGGCCCCCTAGTGTTTATTCTTTCGCCAGTATTTTTTATAAATTCCAAAAATATTCTTCGTGAAGTTTCAGGTCATTCCGAGAACTTTTATTTCTGCACAAAAATAACACCATGGCAATTCTGCTGAAAACAGCATCAGTCCGGGTTAGTTCCATTCAAATCATGCAAGTTAGAGTCCACAAGGTCAAAAGTGTTTGGAAAAGTAGATACGATGGAGACGTATCAATAAGTCATCAAAGCAAATGGCGAGGCTTCCTGTCAGGTTGATCATGCTCCGGCGTGGTCAATAACCCCTCGAAAGTTGGTTTATCAATTGCTAAGGCGTCGTAGTCGAATCGACAAGGTCGACTCCCACAGAAAACGATAGCTATCTCATCGAAATATCTGGACATCTTCGCCTCTCTCAAATGGGGTAATATATGTGGACTATACTGCAGAAATGCCAAAATAAGGGGGAGATTTCCATCCTATCGATATCTACATCTTCTTGTAGCCATCCTCTTGCAGCAGTAGAAGAGAGGAGCATAATAAGGTAACATCTTGTAACAACATATAGTTGTAAACCTACCCGTAGATCCTCTCCACATCTCCCTGAGAGAAAGCGATCATCGGGTGTATCTGTCTCTTATCTGGGTGTGTTTCAACAAGTATCTAGTTTTAGTTGTAAGAGGTTGGAATACAACTCCAAGTCATTACCGTGGACATGGCTATTCGAATAGATTACTTACCTACAGGAGTGCACCGCATTACCCGATACACTCGATTACCTCTGACCGGACACACTTGCTGGGTAATGCTCGGCCTCAGATAATCGTCACGCCGTAGTCCTACCTAGGCTCTCTAGAGAGGTCAACACGCTGGTCTAAATCCTAAGCATGAATGGATCATGGGCCAATCACCCTAAGCACTCTTACGCATTGCGCAGCTGGCCGGGGACCAGGCCCACCTCTTTATACAAACACCGCGGTTATCGTCCACCCCAACAATCAGCCTACATCTCTGAACTATGACATCTGGGTAGCTTTCGGAAGAATCGTACGACGTCAAGGGCCCCATAAACCATTATCCCACATGACGGTTAGTGCGTAAATGTCAATGACAGTCTCAGATCAAATACCCAATCTCGTTAAGCGTGTTATTATAAATAACCGTGGACACCGACCAGGGCCCAGGCCCACCTCTCTCCTAAGTGGTCTCTACCTGTCCTGTCGTTCTGCCGCAAAGAAGCACTTAGGGGGCCATCGGGAACCCAGGCCCACCACTACCTGGATGGAACCACCTGTCCTTTCAGCCCCCACATCCGAATAGTACCATAAGTATTATAGTAGCATATAGTATATTCATGATCATCGCCTGAATGTATCACTGCCTGATAGTATAGCATGGCAAACAAACAAGGATGTAAGGCCACCGATGAGACTCTAGCATAACTATACAAAGCATAGTAGGGTTGCAGGTAAAGTATCAACAACAGTTCAACAAAAGCAGGCTATGCAATAGAATAGGATCTACCGATAAAGCATCAACTGAATCGACTCTCTAATGCAAGAAGTAGATGGAAAGAATAGGCGATATCGGAATGATCAAGGGGGTTTTGCTTGCCTGAAAGTTCTGCTGGGAAGGATGGTTTGCCGTCGACGTAGTCGTAATCGGAGGCAGCGGCAGTCTCAGAGTCTACTGGAGAGAAGGAGGGGGGAAACCAATAAATATAAAGGCATACATGATAGAGGCGAAGGTATCCCATCTTTCGATGAGATGCTAGCTATCGTTTTGGAGGAAGTTGACTTTGATGATCCGACTACTAACATGCGAAGACGTCACGCCTTAGCAATCGCTAAACCAACTTCGAGAGGTTATTGACCAAGTCGGAGCACGATCAACCTGACCACGAGGGTTTGTTTCCTGCACGCAAACATAGAACAAGCAAGATACTGAGATTGAAATATGGATATTGCGAATTTAATAGGAAAGCTTTATTGATCAAAATGGGGTTCTGTAATGTCTTTGTCTGGTTGTTGAACACAAATGAAGTACGCGAGTTGCAGCTATGGAGAACTTTAATCTAAACAAACCCCAAGGAAAAAACTACTAGATTGATCTACTTATATAGGAGCAAGGGGTGGTGTCTAAGGAGGTGGGAGGACGTCCCAAGGCAGCGTAGAACTAACCCTAGGTCGTACAAGGCCCCATGGACCCAAGTGGAGGTGATGCAACACCTTTGGACTTGTAGTTTGACTCGGATTCTGCTGCAACATCAAATTGTTTCGTCAATGTCTCAATTCTCCTGATGAATTTGAAGGTGAATCCAATTGGGTTGGATAGTGCACGAAATAAGCTTTCCAACAAAAAAAGAATCACCCAATTCAGAGTCCGGATGAAAGAGTTCTTGGTGTTTACAGTCAGGTATGTTTGTGCAGTCCGAGTCAGAGTCCACAACGTGAGAGACTTGGACTTCATCTTCTCTCGGTCTAAAAGTAATGTGAGAGAATTTCTTGAAAAACACATAAACATCTCTTTTTCCCTTATCTTCATATTTGGATTGTACAAGTGTTCGGTAGTTCTGCAATTAGGCAAGAAACAAAAAGAGGTGAAGTAAATAAATACGCAATGCAATATTTGCGATCATATCCAAGGTAGACATGACTACATCATCCTCCCCTTCTTGAAAACAAAGTCGTCCTCAGCATTGCTTAATCTGAAATGTGGCTAACAAAAGAGACAAAGTGTACATGTTGTATATGTATATGTCATCCATTTTTACTTCCCTTGGTTTTTGCACATATGACACATGTATACATGAGTAACTTTCATATTTTAAAAATATAAAGCCAAAATATTATCACAAGAAGTAGAAGGCATGAAAACATTGCAACTCAGTTTGCACATATAAGTGAAGCTCTTATTCATATCAAAAGATTGACAATGTTCATCATTAAACCATTGGTGAATAAACTTTAATTTCTTCAAAGTTACATGCTACAACATGCTTAAATAAGCAAACATGCAACAAGTCATTTGACACAAAATCATCACTAAGATTAGAGGTTATATTAAAATGATTAAATATTGGCACAATTATTTTCAAACGTATTTACATCAAATCAGATTTATTCCGTGATTCACATGGTTCTTTCGCGGTTAATTCAATGGGTGCACTCGACATTGTTGATATTGCAGCTGTTTGATTACATGGCAAAGTCAAATCATCAACATAGTCCTCTAAAATAGGTGGTTTGATCAAAGTAGTGGGTAGCTCATCACATGGTGCATTTAAATTGACATGGCATCCATCATACCCATGTAGAGGTGGAAGATCGATACCTTTGCCATTACCTCGTATGATCATCTCAGATGATGTAGGTACTCTCGGTGGCAACATATCACATGGTGGAGGTGATGTAGTCCTCACAACAATGGATGTGGTCATCATAGTACGCCTAGTAGTTGAAGGAATAATCGTATCAACTCTTGGAATGTGCACCTTGCACTTGTTCTCCTTGTGGGCGACACGTCATTTTATTTCCTGTACAACTTTGCATGCAAGATGAAACAAACGATCCATAAGATAACACTCTCTCATGAATTAGTACCTCTTGAATATCACGGTTTAATCCGCCCCAAAATCTATCCATAAAATCTTCTTCACTTTCTTCTAAAATGGTGTGCAACAAGGTAGTCTGTAAATCATCATAATATTTTGTTACAGTGTCACTACCTTGTTTTAAATGTTGTAGTTTTTTAATCATGCCACGCGTAAGAGTATTAAGTTCATAAAAACAGAGTAATGCCTTAAGCAAGATGACATGATGCAGACAAAGTAAACTCACACATGAATAGACCCCATCTTTTTACCCTTAATAGCAATGATACAACGCGTGTCATGTCCCCTTCTGTCACTGGGATTGAGCACCACAAGATTGAACCCATTACAAAGCACCTCTCCCATTGCAAGATAAATCAATCTAGTTGGCCAAACCAAATCAATAGATCAGAGAGAAATACGATGCTATAACAATCATGCATAAAAGAGTTCAGAGAAAACTCAAATAATATTCATGGATAGATCTGATCATAAACTCACAATTCATCGGATCCCAACAAACACACCGCAAAAAATGATTACATCGGATAGAACTCCAAGAACATCGAGGAGAACATTGTATTGAAGATCAAATAGAGAGAAGAAGCCATCTAACTACTAAATATGGACTCATAGGTCTGTGGTAAACTACTCATGCATCATCAGAAGGGCGACAAGGATGATGTAGAGCCCCTCTGTGATTGAATCCCCCTCCGACAGAGTGCTGAAAAAGGCCTCCGGATGGGATCTCTCGAGAACAAGAAATCATGGCAGCGGAAAAAAGTATTTTGTGGACTCCTTTGTTGGTTTCCCAATTTTAGAGAATTTATAGAGGCGGAGTTAGGTCAAACGAAGCTACATTGGCCCCACAAGCCACTAGGGCGCGCCCAGGTGCCTCGCGGGCCACTGCTCCATCTTCTCGTCCCCCCGAAGCTTCTAGGGTCTCTTATGTCCAAAAAAAATCTCTAAACAGTTTTGTGGCATTTGAACTTTGTTTGGTACCGATATTCTAAAAAAACCAAAACAGGCAAAAAATAGCAACTGGCAGTCGGCACTAAGTTAATAGGTTAGTCCCCAAAAATGATATATAATTGCTTGTAAGTGTTTATAAAACATCCAAGATTTATACTATAATAGCATGGAACAATAAAAATATTGATATGTTGGAGATGTATCAGGAAGGCGCTGGATTGATGAGTTGCTGATGGTTCTTTGGTCACTCAAGACGACTCCAAATCGAGCTATCGGGGAGACACCCTTCTCCCTAGTCTATGGTGCGGAAGCGGTGCTCCCCACAGAACTCATATCGGGGCACCTCAAGTGCTCGTTATGATGAAGCTAAGCAAGAGCAGCTACGACAAGATGATGCCATGCTCCTTGAGGAAGATCGTCTTTGGGTTGCGATGCGAGCTGCACGCTACCAGCAAGCTTTGTGCCACTACCATAGCCGCAAAGTTCACACCCAAAGCCTTGAGGAAGGCAACCTTGTTCTTAGCCGCGAAGGGATCAAACAAGTTGACACCAAAGTGGGAAGGCCCTTATTGGGTAGTGCAAGTCACCAGACCTGGCGCAGTTCGTATGGAGGCCGAATATGGCACTCCGGTTCAGAACTCATGGAACATTGAGCATCTTCACAAGTTATACTTGTCGTGGTTTTGGCAGATGCCCTTGTGAAAGGACTTAGGTGTGGAGCCATCTCAACGTAGGTTAGCTCGAAGGGGTTGAATGGGACAAAGGACACAAAGGATTTACCCAGGTTCGGCCCCTCACAACGAGGTAAAAGCCTACATCCTACTTCTAGTTGTATTGCTTGAGTTTTGATTACAAGGGAGCGAATACGCTTGACCTAGCTCTTGATTGATTGTTTCTTGGGTTAACCCGCCGTCGGGTCTCACCTTTATATACACAGATTGAGACCCGTGGTTTACAAGAGTTCGAGCCGGGTCACACAACGTGACTGACCTGGTTTCTAAATTGTCTTGCCTTAGCAGACAAGCTATCATATGGCGGTTCATACGTCCGGGTGTTGGGCTTTCGCCAGGCCCACCCCTATGAGCCGCCGTCTTCACACTTCGTATTCTTAGGCCTAGTTGGGCCCTCTTCATGTAAGCCGCCAACGTTGTAACCTGGCCCCTCCTGGGCGGGTCACACCTCAGAGATATATCCCCAACATTAGGCCCTGGATTGATTTGAACCTATTCATGTCAATCTTCGTCCTTTGGCTGGCAAATCTCTTAAACTCTTTCCTATGTAAGCTGACAAACCTTCTTAACTCGCCATAACGAAAAGGTGACGTCATTCCCTCAATCTCAGAAAAAATCTCATGACATCATCACAAATCTTTGCATTAATAAGCTAGTCCGAGAATCGAGGTGCTTCTGTTGTCAATATAATGATGATGTCTCCTCGATTTCCGCGCTTGCCGTTCACTGTTTCACCTTTTCCTTATAAATAGGCTTGAGGGGGTTCATTTTTAACTTTTACCCCCGACCGCTCCTCTTCTTCTTCCTCGCGAGAACCGACGCCGCCGGAGCTCCACCGCCCCAGTCAACTACTTCACCTTGGCCGCTGCATCAACCTGATCTCGACCAGAAAACTACGGCGACCTTCGCTACCCATTAGCATCACTAGGTACACATCTCCCTCTTCTTCCAAACTGCATTAGGGTTCCCCAGTTCTTTGGTGTGCGTCGGCGTTCGTCATGCTCATTGGTAGTTCATCCGTCCTACTGCTTAGTTGAATCCACATGCAACACTGAAAAGTCACACTTCAACCACTTTCGCCTTCACTAGCAATCATAGACCTATTCCTTCTTTCAGAGATTCATTCTTCAATATAGCAGTTCGTCCGCCATTTGTTAGGTTTAGCAATTTCCACCTGTTTTCCGAATTGCCGTAGATCCAAAATTATAAGTAGGACCCATGAAACCTATTTGTTTAGTACTTAGCGAAATTCTGCTCAAATCCAGATTCGTAGGGATCGTATTGATCACTGACATATAGGAGGCTCAAAATGACACACTTTGTAACCCGCCAAATGCCAGCCGTCTTACTCATAAATGTTTAAACCTACGGTATCTTCTCAATCAGTAACCACGATCTTATAACCTGCTGATACCTTGCCGGCTTAACCATCGCTCATAAAATTAATCTTGCATGCGTACTAGTTTTGAGCAGTAGACTCGTTTGTTTAACTATTGGGCAGTTTACCATTATAATAGAAATCCTCCAATTCTTCAATCTTAGGTTTTAGCTTTGGCAAAAATGACTAAGACCACCACCTCCCGCGACTGGGTCGCTTCCACTTTCACTGAGCAATCTTTGAATGAGTATGTTGCCATGGGTGTCTTGCCAGCAAAGAACGTCATCCACTGGAGAGTTCCAGGGACCGAAACTAAGCCTCTCCCCAACGAAGGCAAAGTTGTAGTTTTTGTAGACCACCTCCTTCGCAGTTTCTCACCACCTAGGTCAAAGTTCTTTCGAGATGTCCTGCACTTTTATCAACTACACCCTCAAGACATCGGCCCCAATTCGATGTCAAACATTTGCAACTTTCAAGTATTCAGCGAGGTGTACCTTCAAGAAGAACCCAATGTTGACTTGTTTAGAGAATATTACTACTTGAATAGCTAGACCGAGATGACAGACGGGCCCTGTCTCAAACTCGGAGGAATTCCGATCCAGAGACGGAGAGACGCCTGATATGTCTCCAACGTATCAATAATTTTTGATTGTTCCATGCTATTATATTATCTATCTTGGATTTTTATATGCATTTATATGCTATTTTATATGAATTTTGGGACTAACCTATTAACCTAGAGCCCAGTGCGAGTTTTGGTTTTTTCCTTGTTTTTGAGTTTTGCACAAAAGGAATATCAAACAGAGTCCAAATGAGTTGAAAATTTACGGTGATTTTTTATGGACTAGAAAAAGCCCCCGAAGCAAAAGAGTTGGGCCAGAAGAGTCCCAAGCCAACCACAAGGGTGGACCACGCGCCCACCCCCCTGGGAGGGTGCGCCGGTCTTGTCGTTGACTCGTGGACCCCCCTGACGTGAAACCAACGCCAAAAATTCCTATAAATACAGAAACCCCCAAAAAGAAACCTAGATCGAGAGTTCCACCGCCGCAAGCCTCTGTAGCCACGAAAATCCAATCGGGGGCCCATTTTGGCACCCTGTCGGCGGGGGAAACCATCATTGGTGGCCATCTTCATCATCCCGGTGCTCTCCATGACGAGGAGGGAGTAGTTCACCCTCGGGGCTGAGGGTATGAATCAGTAGCTATGTGTTTGATCTCTCTCTCATGTTCTTGATTTGGCACGATCTTGATGTACCACGAGCTTCGTTATTATAGTTGGATAATATGGTGTTTCTCCCCCTCTATCTTCTTGTGATGAATTGAGTTTTCCCTTTGAAGTTATCTTATCAGATTGAGTCTTTAAGGATTTGAGAACACTTGATGTATGTCTTGCATGTGCTTATCTGTGGTGACAATGGGATATTCACGCGATCCACTTGATGTATGTTTTGGTGATCAACTTGCGGGTTCTGTGACCTTGTGAACTTATGCATAGGGGTTGGCACACGTTTTCATCTTGACTCTCTGGTAGAAACTTTGGGGCACTCTTTGAAGTTCTTTGTGTTGGTTTGAATAGATGAATCTATGATTGTGTGATGCATATCATATAATCAAACCAGCGGATACTTGTGGTGACGTTGGAGTATCTAGGTGACATTAGAGTTTTTGTTGATGTGTGTCTTAAGGTGTTATTTTAGTATGAACTCTAGGGCTATTTGTGACACTTATAGGAATAGCCCAATAGATCGATCAGAAAGAATAACTTTGAGGTGGTTTCGTACCCTACAATAATCTCTTCGTTTGTTCTCCACTATTAGTGACTTTGGAGTGACTCTTTGTTGCACGTTGAGGGATTGTTATATGATCTAATTATGTTATCATTATCGAGAGAACTTGCACTAGTGAAAGTATGAAACCTAGGCCTTGTTTCGAAGCATTGGAATACCGTTTTCGCTCACTTATGTTACTTGCTACCTTGTTGTTTTTATATTTTAAGATTATAAAACCTATATATACCATCCATATTGCACTTGTATCACCATCTCTTCACCGAACTAGTGCACCTATACAATTTACCATTGTATTGGGTGTGTTGGGGACAAAAGAGACTCTTTGTTATTTGGTTACAGGGTTGTTTGAGAGAGACCATCTTCATCCTACGCCTCCCACGGATTGATAAACCTTAGGTCATTGTAACGCCCACAATGCGGCTATATCTCCCACGTGTCGGGGCACGACTTAGAGGCATAGCCGCATGGTAAGCATGTCGCAAGAGGGGTAATCTTGACACAACCCATGTACTGAATAAGAAAGGGATAAAGAGTTGGCTTACAATCGCCACTTCACACAAATACAAGTGAAACATACATCATCCAGAATACAATCAAGGTCCGACTACGGAACCAAAATAAAAGAAGACAACCCCAAATGCTAGATCCCCAATCGTCCCAACTGGGCTCCACTAGTGATCGATAGGAAACGAAACAAAACAACGATCAAGATCTTCATCGAGCTCTCACTTGAGCTGGGTTGCGTCACCTGCACTGTCATCATCGGCACCTGCAACTATTTAGAAGTATCTGCGAGTCACGAGGACTCATCAATCTCACACCCGCGAGATCAAGACTATTTAAGCTTATGGGTAGGAAGGGTAGTGCAGTGGAGCTGCAGCAAGCACTAGCAACGCAACGATCGAAAATCTAGAAGTGATCCTGAAACTACTTATGTTCAAGCATAACACAAGAACTGTGTTCACTTCTCGGACTCCGCCGAGAAGAGACCATCACGGCCACACACGCGGTTGATTCATTTTAATTAAGTTAAGTGTCAAGTTCTCTACAACCGGATATTAACAAATTCCCATCTGCCACATAACCGCGGGCACGGCTCTTGAAAGTTTATACGCTGCAGGGGTGTCCCAACTTAGCCCATCACAAGCTCTCACGGTCAACGAAGGATATTCCTTCTCCCAGGAAGACCCGATCAGACTCGGAATCCCGGTTACAAGACATTTCGACAATGGTAAAACAAGACCAACAAGACCGCCCGATGCACTAACATCCTGATAGGAGCTACACATATCTCATTCTCAGGGCAACACCGGATGAACACTGCGTACAGCTAAAACCAGCCCTCAAGTTTCCCCGAGGTGGCGCTGCAAGTGGATCTGGTTCGGACCAACACTTAGAGAAGCACTGCCCCCCCCAGGGGGGGGGGGTTTAAAATAAAGATGACCCTGGAGAGTGCAACTCTTAAGGGAAAAGTATAGGTGCTGGTGAGGCAAATCGTAAAACCAAGGTTGGGCCTTGCCGGAGGAGTTTTATTCAAAGCGAACTGTTAAGGGGTTCCCATAACACCCAACCGCGTAAGGGACTCAAAATCAAGGAACATAACACCGGTATGACGGAAACTAGGGCGACAAGAGTGGAACAAAACACCAGGCATAAGGCCGAGCCTTCCACCCTTTACGAAGTATATAGATGCATTAAAGTAAATAATATATAATAATGATATCCCAACAATATCCATGTTCCAACACGGAACAAACTTCATCTTCACCTGCAACTAGCAACGCTATAAGAGGCGATGAGCAAAGCGGTAACATAGCCAAACAACAGTTTGCTAGGAAAGGAGGGTTAGAGGCTTGGCATGGCAATATGGGAGGCATGATATAGCAAGTGGTAGGTAGCGCGGCATAGCAATAGAGCGAACAACTAGCAGGCAAAGATAGAAGTGATTTCGAGGGTATGGTCATCTTGCCCGCAAAGTTCCTAGAGTTGTCGAAAGCTTGATCCTCGTAAGCGTTCGCAACAGGTTCCTCGGTCACGTACTCGTCTCCCGGATCTACCCAAAGCAAGAACACAAGCAAAGGACCAACAATCAATCATGGTGCAATGCACAAGCAACATGATGCAAAACATGGCATGCTATGCGAGATGTGATATGTAATGCATATGCGTGCTCCGGAAGGGAAAGAATGATCAAGGCATCAACTTGGCAAACCAAGTGTGCCGCTGGAAAGATGAGATGATTTCGGTTGAAATCGATATAAAGATCACCGGAAACGGATGCACGGTTTGCAAACGACAAGCAAAACAAGGATGGTGCAGAACTGCGATTAACAGCACGATGCCACTTAGAATGCAAAAAGAAACTAAGCTACTGCACTCCAACATAACAACAAAGCATATGGCAGTGATGTACACAAGATGCTTGACAAAACATGAACACTGAGCTACGGCTAAATCACGCAAGAGGAGGTTCAAACGATCATGGCAAAAGTGCAAATGATATTAGCATCACAGACTTAGTGAAAATACTAACATGCCAAGAATAACATCAGGAAGCCATGTTTAGAGCAAGCAAACAACATGCTACAGGAACATATCATAGCAATACAAGGCATGTCATGAATCTACTAAATGGATAGAACACAAGCCCCTTACTTATCAAGAGCCAAAAAGGCACAGAAGATATGATGGCACCCATGTAAACATAGCAAGTTTTATTAACAGTTCCAGACTTAGTAGAAAACAGAGCATGGAATAAACAAAATTATGAAGGCATCTTTGCGAGCTCAAACCACTGACCACAAAGCATTGCATGACAAAAAAGCATACCAACAGCAAGATGACATGTTCATGAAGCTAACCATGGGAAGATCAAGTTCATAGCATGCATGGATCACTAGCAACAGCCATGGCAACATTGATTAACATGTTTACATTCTGCCAGAAACATTTTATAGCAAAAGTAGAGAAAGAACAAGACATGCTAGGGAACTCCATAATTGCAAAAAGGGGCATGGATGGATAGAGCATAACCATATGTCCAAAACACCCTTACTGAATATACTCAAGACAAGCATGGATCTCACTGTAGCATCAAGTTTACATGGCATCAAAATAATAGTAGGATAAGGACTTAGCAAAATCCTAAGTCCCTGAAATCAGCAACATTGCGGAAGCTACTTTGCATGCTTGTGCTAGTCACCACATAGACCACAAAAATACAAGACAAGCACCTCTATAAGAATGGCATGACAGAGTTCAAAACACATGTAGAGCTCATGCTCATATGATGCACACATCAAATGCAACAAAAATGACAAATCATCATAATCTGATAAGTAGCAGAAGTAAACATTTTATAGCACTCTTGCGTAAAAGATTTGGGCATCCAGATGAACTCAAACAAGCATACCACAATGGAAAAAAATGAAGAGCATCTCACAATGAACATTTTGATGTATCATATGCATGAATAGGAGCTACGAGCACCAAGATATAGCATGATGAAGAGGTGCACAAAATGTTACAGATCCGGGAAATTTCACCTCGCAGGAAAACGGGATCTTGTGGTACGGGGACGGATCGGACCGGGCGGTGCAGGCCGTTTGGATGGAGGGATGAGGACATCTAGGACGGGGCCGTCCTGGCAGCTGGGCGAGATCGGGCCGGCGGCGACCGGCGGAGAAGACGACGGCGGCCGGCGGGGATCACCCGATCTGGCGTGGAGGAGACCAAGGCGGCCAGATCCGAGGTCGGCCAGGTGGAGCAGAGGCCGGCAACGAGCGCGAGCTCGCGCGGCTCCGGCGGGCGGCGCTAGGCGGCGATGCGGCGGTGGGCGCCCGTGGGCGGAGAGGCGGCGGAGCGGCGGACGCCGGCGCGGGCGGCGGGGCGGCGCACGGAGCCGCGGTGGTGCGCGGGATCCGGCGGCGGTGGATGGATAAGCGAGGCGGCGGAGATGGGACGACAAGGTCGACGGACTCCGGCGAGGCACGGGGAGGCGGCGGAGAGCTCCGGCGAAGACGGCGAGGGCGCGGCCCGGTTCGGCCCAGAGGCTGGCCGACTATGGGCCTCGGGCGGGCCCGACAGGGTGGGAGGAGAGAGAGGGTGAGGTGTCGCGCTGTGAGTGGGCGAGGGCGGCGGCGCGATGACATGGCGTCCCCGGATTGGTCGGGCCGATATGGAGGCTGGACATGTCCGGCCGGAGTTGGACGTGTCCGGCGGCGCGAGGGGAGCGGGGCTAGGGTTCAACTGCGCGAAATTCGGAGGGGATCACATATATATAGGTAGAAGGAGGTGGGAGTGTCCAAATGAGGTGTAGTTTTCGCCCACACGATTGTGATCCGACGACAGAGGACATGGAGTTGGTTTAGCTGGGTTATTGGCCCGTTTTGGAGGGGTGTTGGGCTGCAACACACACGAGGCCTTTGCGGTTACCCGATTAACCGTTGGAGTATCAAACGGACTCCAAATGGAATGAAATTTGACAGACGGTCTACCGGTGGTGTAACAAGGCCACTTGGCAAATCTCCGTCCATTACGAGAATGGTTAACACCCGCGCATGAAAAGAGACAAGAGGGGTGCGCCGGGTGCATGTGGGAGTGTCGGATTGCGAAACGGACAATGGGGAAAATGCTCGGATGCATGAGACGAACACGTATGCAAATGCGATGCACATGATGACATGATATGAAATGCATGACATGAACAAAATGCAAAACAAAAAAAAACCCAACCACGAAGGGAAAACCATATCGCATCTCCGGAAAAGGCAAGAGCTGGAGTTACAAATATGGCAAGTTACATCCGGGGTGTTACAGTCATCCACTTGAGGGAAATTTGCTACTGTCCTACAAAACTCTGTGCTTGAAGGCCCAACATGAGTCTACAAGAAGAAGGTTGTGTAGTAGACATCCAGCTCTTTTCTGGCGCCGTTGCCGGGGAGGCTAGGTAAGTGGCACTCACACCCCGTCAACTAAGCTCTTTTCTGGCGCCGTTGCTGGGGAGATTAGTGCTTGAAGGTATATCTTTAGATCTTGCAATCGAATCTTTTAGTTTCTTATTTTATCACTAGTTTATTTTATAAAAATAAAACTACAAAAAAATGGAATTGAGGTTGCCTCATATGCTTCATCTTTATGTTGTTAGTATGAGAATTGTGCTCAATTTCTAGAAGAAGAAGTCAATAAAATGTTTGGCACTAAATATTTGAATGATGGGCATGAGTGCAATGTTGTTAGTATGAATTCTTTGAATATGCATGATGCTAATGATATGCAAGGCCACAATCTTGGGGATGCTATGTTTGATGAAGATGATATTTTTAGTCCCCCGAGTGTTGATGAGAAAATTTATTATGATGAAAGCATGCCTCCTATTTATGATGATTATATTGATAAAAGTGGGTTTGGAAGAGTGTCAACTTTAGGAAGTAATGATCCCACTATTTTGGAGGGTGTTGAATCTTATTACAATAGTGATGAAAGTGGATTTGAAGAGGTCATGACTTTATTTAATGATGATTCCACTATTTCAGAAGAGGTTCCAATTGATTATGAGAACAAAGTTGCTATCTATGATGACTATTGTGATGACATGTATGCTATAAAGAATAATGATAACCATGAAACGTGTCATCATGATTTTAATTTTCAATTGGATCTCACATGATAGTTATTTTGTTGAGTTTGCTCCCACTACTATTCATGAGAACAAATTTGCTTATGTGGAGAATAATAATAAAATTATGCTTGTGCAACATGAAAAGAATGATTTATGTGATGGTTATATTGTTGAATTCATTCATGTTGCTACTGAAAATTATTATGATGGAGGAATATATGCTTGTAGGAATTGCAATAATATCAAGTTTCCTCTCTATGTGTCGAAAGTTTTGAAGTTATGCTTGTTTTACCTTCCTATGCTTGTTGATTCTTGTTCCCATAATTTGTTTTCTCACAAAATCCCTATGCATAGGAAGTGGGTTAGACTTAAATATGCTTGCCATATGCTTCATGATGCTCCTGTTATGTTTCAATTCTTATCTTTCATGTGAGCATCATTGAAATCATCATGCCTAGCTAAAAAGGCGTTAAAGAAAAGCGCTTGTGGGGAGACAACCAAAAATTTACCCCTACTATTTTTATGTGTTCAAATGATTAAGCTAGTGTAGTAGTCATGTTTTGTAGCTTTTGTTTAAATAAAGTGCCAAGTAATGCCTTTGGGATAGTGTGGATGATAGTTGACTTGATTCTGTGCAAAATCAGAAAGATTTGCTTCCAGTAACATAATTGTTTAAATTCGCCCGAGAGCAATAAAATTCTGAATCTTTACACATTATTGGCTTACAAATTTCCTGAGTTATCCTAATTTTTCAGAATTTTTGAAGTAACAGAAGTATGGTTGTTGTTTAGATCATACAGATTGTTCTGTTTTTGACAAATTCTATTTTCAATGCATAGTTTGCTTGTTTTAGTATTTCCATGGCTTATATTAAGTGATATAAATTGTGGAAATGATAAGGTACAGTAGGAATTTGTGAGAACAATTATGAATCTTGTCTTGGCAGTACCAAAGTGAATGATTTGTATTTATCATACTAACCCATCTCACGAAGTTCCGTTAAGTTTTGTGTTGTGAAGTTTTCAAGTTTTGGGTAAAGTTTTGATGGAGTATGGAATAAGGAGTGGAAAGAGCCTAAGCTTGGGGATGACCAAGGTACCCCAAGGTAATATTCAAGGACAACCAAGAGCCTAAGCTTGGGGATGCCCCGGAAGGCATCCCCTCTTTCGTCTTCGTTCATTTGTAACCTTACTTCGAGCTATATTTTTCTTCATCACATGATATGATTTTTGCTTCGAGCATCATTTTATTTTATTAGGATTTGCCTATTGTTAATTATAATAATGTTTTGCATCTTTTAGTTCAATAAAAAGGTCAAGTATAGCCTTTACCCCGCTAATTTTGCAAGTCTATATGTTGCTGTTTTGAAAACAAAAAGTTTTCTATCATTGTATGAATTGTTTAAAAATGTCAGAACGTGATAAAATCTTGAAATTTTTATAGTGAGATACACAAAATTATCTACAGTGTGGTAATTTTTCAGAATTTTTGGAGTTATAGAAGTATGAATTTTCTTGCATTCTATACAGAGTGTTCTATTTAGATAGTTTGCTGTTATGTTTGCATTGTGTGCATATGTTTGCTTGTTTAATGATTCTATATGAGGATAGGAGTATTAAATATGCAGAGGCAATTATGCAATGTAAAATTATAATTTTAGTGATTTTGAAAGTGCGTTATATCAACTAGAGGGGGGGGGGGTGAATAGGCGATTTTTATGAATTCTTCACTGAGGAATTTCAGGGTGAGGAAATTCCTGAGTGAAGAACTACTTGCAGTGGAATAAGTACTCAGAAGTAAACATGATAGTGCATGAGAATGGTCTTCATGATGAAATGAAAACAAGCACAAAGTACAGAAAGAGTAAAAACATGATAACACAAGATAAGACAAACAGACTGAAGAAATTGAACTGAGGAAATAGAGAAAGTCTTCAGTCAAAGTCTTCAAATAGATATGAACAAGCACACAACACATAAATGAGGAAATGGAAGGGTTGAGGAAATGGAACCAGGTAGCTTGGTGAAGACAATGATTTGGTAGACCAGTTCCAACTGCTGTGATAGTTGTACGTCTGGTTAGGGCGGCCAGGTATTTAAACCTGAGGACACACAGTCCCGGACACCCAGTCCTGAACACGCAGCTCAGGACACTCAGTCCTCACCGTATTCCCCTTGAGCTAAGGTCACACAGACCTCGCCCAATCACTCGTGGTAAGTCTTCAGGTGACTACCAAACCTTCACAGACTCGGTCACTCGACGATCCACAATTTCCTCTTGGATGCTCTAGACCATGACGCCTAACCGTCTGGAAGATGCACAGTCCTGAAAGGTAACAAGCGTCGGATCCACGCAGGATCAATCTCTTCAGTGATGCTCAATCACTTTGGGTTTATAGGTGTTTGGGTTTGGGTTTTCCTCACTTGATGATTTTCACTCAAAGTCCTCGGAGGATGGGATGCTCTCAAATGACAAGTGTCAGTTTCTCTCGGAGCACCCAACCAGCTAGTGGTTGTTGGGGGCGGCTATTTATAGCCTAGGGAGCAGCCTGTAACGCCCCGGATATAACTTTCCCAATTTGTACTCCAACTCTTGCCGTTTCCGGCGTTAAGTTATATTTATTTCTCGGGTTCGGGTCTTTGTCTCCGTGTGTTGTTTTTGTTGTCATGCATCTCATATCATGTCATCATGCGCATTGCATTTTCATACGTGTTCATCTCATGCATCCGAGCATTTTTCCCCGTTGTCCGTTTTGCATTCCGGCGCTTCGTTCTCCTCCGGTGGTCATTTCTAGCTTTCTTTCGTGTGTGGGGATTAAACATTTCTGGATTGGACCGAGACTTGCCAAGCGGCCTTGGTTTACTACCGGTAGACCGCCTGTCAAGTTTCGTATCATTTGGACTTCGTTTGATACTCCAACGGTTAGCCGAGGGACCGAAAAGGCCTCGTGTGTGTTGCAGCCCAACACCCCTTCAATTTGGCCCAAAACCCACCAAACTCTGCTCCATCATCTAGATCGTTCGATCACGATCGCGTGGCCGAAAACCGCACCTCATTTGGACTCTCCTAGCTCCCCCTATGCCTATATATACACCCCTCCGTTTTCGGATTTTCTTCCTCCCCGAAACCCTAAAAACTGCAGCTCCGCGCGCCGGACATTGTCCGTCCGGGCCGGACACACCGCCGCCGCCACTCCCACGCCGCCACATGGCACAGCCGCCGCGCCGCCGCCGCGGCCCGCCCAGGCCCGAGGCGGGCCCTCTCCCGCGCCTCACCGGGCCGCCCCGCGCGCCGGCCGCTGCCGCCTCGCCCGCCGCCGCCTTGCCCGCCGCGCGCGCCGGCCGCTGCCGCCTCGCCCGCCGCCGCCTCGCCCGCCGTCCGCCGCCGCCTCGCCCGCGGGTCCCCGCCGCCGCCGCCGCCGCCGGGCAGCGCGCCGCCCCGAGCCGGCGAGCTCCTCCGCCTCCTCCCGACCTCGCCCTCGCCGGATCCGGCGCCCCCAACCCCGGCCGCCGCTGTCCTCGGCTACTCCGGCGACTCCTCCGGCTGGTGAACCTCGGGCTCAGTGCGCCCAGATCTGGATCGGGGTTGCTACAGTAAACCCTAATTCGGGGTAGTTTTTTTTTGCTAAGTCCCAGAATTTTTAGTTCATATGCCTATGTTCGCGGCTCCGTAACTTTGCATCCGTAGCTCCGATTCATGCATATAGCATATCAAAATGTTCATCTCAGAGAGTACATCATTTCATTACATTGCATCATTTTCATTTGAGCTCATCTTGATGCCCGAAATGCTGTTAGAAGAGGGCTTCGTGAGTTAATTGTCAGATCTGCTAGTTCATCTTAGACTTTTGTCATTTTTGCCATGATTGTTGTGTGCATGATATGCCTATGAGTCCTTCATATGTTTTGTTAAGGATTTTGTCTTCTTTCCAGAGGTGCAACCCATGCATTTTTGTGATGTGTGTGGTGACTTGTGCAAGCTTGCAAAGTGAGGCACCCGGTAAATCTGTTTTCAGGGACTTAGTAGTTTCACTAAGTCTGGGATTATTTAGTTCATGATGCCATATGTTCATGCTATTTCCTAGTGATCCGTGCCTCTTTTGAGGATAATCAGTAAAGGCGTTTTGTTAATCTTGTTATGCTCTATCCATCCATGTCTTTGTTTGCAATTATGGAGCACCGTAGCTTGAGTCAATCGAGCTCTACTTTTGCTTCATTGTGAATCTGGCCAGATCGTCAACTTGTTTGCGATTTTGCCGATGTTATTGTAGTTGATCCGTGCATGCTATGCCATTGTTCTTGCCATGTCTAGCTTTTATTTTGTGCCTTATTAAGGGATGTATGCTTGTCTTGCCATGACTTGCACCGTGGTGAGTGCATCGAGCTCGTAAACATGCCTTCGTGAGTTATTTTTTCAGCATGTCCCAGTTTTCACTGTCTGAAAACTGATTATGTTTTTGCTATGTTCGTGTGCTTGTTAGTATATTTTGGGATCCCTTTTGGCTCAAGGTCCCTAAGGGACTTTTGTTAAGCTTGTTGAGTAGCTCCATGCCATGTCTTTCTTTGTCATGTTCATGTCCTGTAGCATGTTGTTTTGTTGCTCCGAAGAGGGCTATATGATCTGAAATTCCAGACAAGTGTTAATTTCACTAAGTCTGAGATCTGTTTTACCATTTGTGTTTTTGCCATGCTTGTTTGAACCTCCTAATGGATGATTTGGCCGTAGCTCAGTGCTATACTTTTGTTAAGCATCTTGTGTGCATCCCTGCCATGTATTTTGATGTCATGTTTGGGTGCTGTAGCATGTTCATCTTGTTGCATTTAGATGCCTACTTGCTGTAAATCGCAAACCGGTGTCATTTTTGAATCGCTTGCCATTTCCAAACCGTAACTCCGATTCCGGCGTTCTTTATATCGTTTTCAAGCGATTTAATCTCATCTTTCCAGTGGCACCCTTGGAATTCCAAGTTGAGGCCAGCTTCATGCATTTCCTGTCATATCTTGCATTTTGCATCCCGCATCGCATCCCGCATAGCATATCATCGTTGCATCGTCTTGTTTGATCCTTGCACGTGGTTGATTGTATCCTTGTTGCTTGTTTGTCTTGTTTGGGGTAGAGCCGGGAGACGAGTTCGCTACTGAGGAGCCCGTTGAGTTTGCTTGTGAGGATCCAGTCAACTCTGACAACTGTGCAGGCAAGATGATCATACCCTCAAAATCACTACTATCTTTGCTATGCTAGTTTGCTCGCTCTTTTGCTATGCCATTGCTACGATGCCTACCACTTGCTTGCAAGCCTCCCAAATTGCCATGTCAAACCTCTAACCCACCATTGTCCTAGCAAACCATTGATTGGCTATGTTACCGCTTTGCTCAGCCCCTCTTATAGCGTTGCTAGTTGCAGGTGAAGTTTGGAGGCCGTTCCTTGTTGGAACATTTATTTACTTGTTGGGATATCATTATATCGCTATGTTATCTTAATGCATCTATATACTTGGTAAAGGGTGGAAGGCTCGGCCTCTCGCCTAGTGTTTTTTTCCACTCTTGCCGCCCTAGTTTCCGTCATATCGGTGTTATGTTCCCGGATTGTTGCGTTCCTTACGCGGTTGGGTTATAATGGGAACCCCTTGATATTTCGCCTTGATTAAAGCTTTTCCAGCAATGCCCAACATTGGTCTTACCATTCGCCACCTAGCCTTTTCTTTCCCTTGGGTTCTGCAGACTCAAGGGTCATCTTATTTTACCCCCCCGGGCCAGTGCTCCTCTGAGTGTTGGTCCAACCGAGCGATGTCCGGGGCTACCAGGGGCAACTCTGGGCTGGCCTACCCGACGTCTTGCTCATCTGAGTGTGCCTTGAGAAAGAGATATGTGCAGCTCCTATCGGGATTTGTCGGCACATTCGGGCGGTGTTGCTGGTCTTGTTTTAACCCGTCGAAGTGTCTTGAGTTACCGAGATACCGAGTCTGATCGGAACGTCTTGGGAGGAGGTCTATTCCTTCGTTGACCGTGAGAGCTTGTCATGGGCTAAGTTGGGACTCCCCTGCAGGGATTTGAACTTTCGAAAGCCGTGCCCGTGGTTATGGGCAGATAGGAATTTGTTAATGTCCAGTTGTAGATAACTTGAACCTTAATTAATTAAAATGTATCAACCGAGTGTGTTACCGTGATGGCCTCTTCTTGGCGGAGTCCGGGAAGTGGACACGGTGTTGGAGTAATGTTTGCGCAGGTTGTTCTCTAGTTTCTCGCTAGTGCTTTGCCTCCTCTTCTCGCTCTCCTTTGCGAATAAGTTAGCCACCATACTTGCTAGTCGCTTGCCGCAGCTCCACTCATATTTTACCTTGCCTTACCTATAAGCTTGAATAGTCTTGATCGTGAGGGTGCGAGATTGCTGAGTCCCCATGGCTCACAGATTACTATTACACCAGATGCAGGGCCCGATGATTCCGCTCTAGGAGATGTGTATGAGCTCAAGTGGGAGTTCGACGAAGATTCTCAACGATACTATGTTTCCTTTCCTGATGATCAGCAGTGGTGCCCAGTTGGGGATGATTGGGACCGTTGTCGCATGTTGGGTTCTCTTTATTTTGGCGCCGTAGTCGGGCCATGAGTGTTTTGGATGATGTAATGTTAATTTATGCACTTGATTGACGTGGCGAGTGTAAGCCAACTATGTTATCTCCCTTTTTATTATCTTATTACATGGGATGTTGTGAAGATTGCCTAACTTGCGACATATACCTTCAATGCGATTATGTCCCTAAGTCGTGCCTCGACACGTGGGAGCTATAGTCGCATCGAGGGTGTTACACAGCCCGACATGATAAGACATAAATGCCCCTCAATGATATGACCGTTAGGTGGGTAGATATTTTGGGACAGCTGGCGCATAGCACAGCAACGGTCGGATTTTGAGTATCAAATTCCTCAGGGCTATCATGTTCCTCACCGTGTAGGCAATCCGCACTAGCGAATTCCTAACTCATCAGTTAGAACAAATTCCTCAGAGACCAGAAGAACTTTGTCTCTATAACTGAAGAATATGACTGAACTGTATGAGATTTCCAATGGCTTCACTCGAAGGGATTGGTAGGTGTAGGATTTGAGTTGAGCATCACATGGGAATTTTTCCTTAGTATTTCCTCGACCCCCTTTAATAGTACGGTGTTTCCTATGACTCAAGAAAGAGAAAATGAAACTATGAAAACAAAAGTCTTCATGCTCCATGTTCCTCAAATGAATACCAAGTCTTCAGGATTACACCAATTTCTTCACTTACAAAGTCTTCAGAAATCCAAAGTCTTCAATCAAAGAACTTCATTTTTAGGGGTCGACTTTCTCTGTAAATATCAAACTCCTCATAGACTTATAGACCTGTGTACACCCACAAACGCATCAGTCCCTTAACCTATAAGTCTTCAATACAACAAAATCACTAAGGGGCACTAGATGCACTTACAATCTCCCCCTTATTGGTGATTGATGACAATATAGGTTAAGTTTTCAACGGGGATAAACATATGAAGTGTAAATACTGGAATTGAGGAATTTGATTGCAAGATATAGAAGAACTCCCCCTGAAGATGTGCATAGTGAGGAACTTTCTTTTGAAGCAATGCACACTTTGAAGAGTAGAATCATGGAGATCTCCCCCTATATCTTGTAATTCATACACGCATTTAACATATAATATGAAGAATTTGAAATGCATGATGAAATATGGTGACTGATGTAATTCAGCATGCATGCATTAGCATTAATGAGGAATAAGCATGCAGGAAAACACAGCAAAAGTATCCGACCACCATAGAGTTTAAGATTACAACTCGATCCAGCAAAGTCTTCAAAAGAACGAGAGTTGTAACTTAGAAAAAAATCACCCATATAGGTAGACCCGTTTGAAGACTAACTCAAATTTCTCCCCCTTTGTCATCGAATGACCAAAAGGATCGAAAAATGAGGACTAACGCCCCTGAAGAATATCAAGTTGATGGAGGAGCGCTAGCGTTGTTGGGGTCGTTTGTCATTGTAGGGCCTGCCGAAGTGTCGTCCAAGTCTTCATACTCGTCGGTTTCACACGATGAAGACTATGAGCTAGTCACCAAAGAAGGAACCTTGACCTTCTTGAATTTCTTCGGTGGAGGTGCAGACCAGTCAAAATCTTCCTTGAGACCCATTTTCTTCAGATCTTCTTCACCATACAGATGTGATAGGACAACCCAGGTGCGACCAAAAACTTCATGGAGGTAGTAATGGTTTTTCTTCACTGTATTATGTGTAGCAGTCATGTTGTGAAGAATAGAACCAAACTGACGCTTAAACCATTTATGGCTTTGATCCACCTTTTGGTGAAGACTAAGAAGCAGCTCACATCCAGTCATCACACATGGAGCTGTGGCTTGAGGAGTAGACTTGGGTGCATTTGCAGCAGAATCATGAGTGGCAGAGTCGTCATTGGTGGAGTAAGATGCAGCTTTGTGAAACTGACCATCCAATGGACGAATGCCTTCATCAATGACCAGAGGTGCCTTGCCCTTTTCATTAGCTGAGGTATAAGTCTGCTTGAGGACTTTAATCGGGGGCAGGTAGCTGAGGTGATTCTGAAAATCAGCCTGGTAGTTGAGTGAAGACCTTGTTCTGAGGAATATCATAATCCAAGGAGCATAAGGCTTCAACTCAAACGGAGAGAGTGCAACATTTGCCAGAGTCCTCATGAAGAAATCATAATAATTGATAGGAATGCTATGAATGATGTTGAATAGCAGATTCTTCATGATGCCAACTATTTCCTCATCAGATGAGTCGTGGCCTTTGATGGGACTCATTGTCCTCGTCAGAATGCGATAGACTGTTCTGGGTACATAGAGTAAGTCCTTTATGAGGAATTTGGTCCTTGGGGCTTGACCGGGCTTCAGAGGCTTCATTAACACTTGCATGTAATGAGTAGTGAGTTCAGGTTCTTGGTATAGGCAGCGAGCTCCTTCACTGGATGGACTAATGGGCAGGGCGTGAAGCAATTCAGAGGCCGGTGCCTTATAATGAGTATTATCGGTCATTCAGTACAAGACCCAGGTGTTGATGTCTTCAGGATCACTGGTGATGTGCAGTGTCGCATAGAACTGAAGAATGAGCTCTTCATTCCAATCAACAATGTCAGAGTAAAAGTTGAGGAGGCCTGCGTCATGAAGCACACTGAGCACAGGAGTGAAACAAGGCAATGATTCCATGTCCACATGAGGAATATGCTCATGATAGAAGATTTTGTCCTTGTTGAAGAGTAGTGAAGAATAGAAATTGGCCTGGCTGGTAGTCCAGAAGCGCTTCCGCCTAAGACGAGCAGAGTCATAAGGATTGTAGTCAGTGAAGAATACATGCTCGCCAATGAAGTCATCAGCCTTGAATTTTTGCTTCTTCGAGAAGGGATCCTTTGGCTTGGGGTGAGGAGTGTCAGTCAATTGCATCACAACCTCAGGGATCTCGATCTCAGGTTCCACAGGCTTATGAATTTCAGGTACTTCTTCAGTGGCAGCCTGGGACTTCAATTCTTCATTTACATTTTCATTAACACTAGTGGCTGGAATTTCTTCATGGATGGACGGAGTTGCACGAGGTTCTTCAAATCCCATTTGTACTTCAGTAGCTACCGGGGACTGAGGAATTTGTTGAAGAGGTGTGAACATAGGAGAGTTGGGGTGCTGAATTTCCCAAAAGTTATCATTCATCACAGGAGTAGTGCTTCCAATGTCCACATCTGCACCTTCTTCTTCAACGCCGGCCTCTTCAGTAGTAAACCGAGGCATGGGCGAGGAGATAATTGGTGTTGAAGGGATTGCATCCACTTCAATTTCTTCATCAAGCTGTTCTGACAAAGCAGCTGAGGGAATGTCATCGTCTGATTCACTTGGAATCACATATTCTTCATCAAAAGGAACAAGGTCCTTTGATGTCATGGTTGAGATAGGAACTGCATCAATTGGGTTGTCAAATGAGCTAGTCAATGGCTTCATCTTCTTCGGGGCTGAAGAATCTGATGAAGTTGATGCCGTCCTTTTCTTCATAGCTGCACGCTCTGCAGCCTTGGTCTTCTTCACATCTGATGCAGATGGAAGGATCGGAGTTGGTGTAGGCGCAGAAGGAGCAGAGGAATTTGGTTGAATTTCTTTAGGCGCAACTGATGCAGTTGCCCTGACGTCTTCACTTTCTTCAGGCACAACACTAGTGGTTGCCCTGGCAGTTTCTTCAGTGGTTGGAATGCAGTCATCAGCCCTGGAATTAGCATTTTCTTCAGCAGTCCGAGTGTCATCAACGGTGCTGGCATTTTCTTCAGTGGGCTGAGCAGATGCTTCAGCCTGAGGATTTTCTTGTTGCGTTGGGGCTGCAACAGTGGAAGTGAACTTTTCAGTCAATTTCACAAACCTGACTTTGGCTCCAAGCCAGTCAACACGGTATGTGTCAAATTCATCATTGATTTTCTTGATATCTGATTTAATTGTGACAAGTTCTTCAGTTGTCATAGAGACAACGTTCTTCTTCAGGAAGCGCTCCTTCTTGTACTGCGCTTTCTTGATCTGCATGGCCTTCTCAAACTTCCATTTTTCTTCCTGAATGAAGTGAGTCAACATATGACTTTGGCCAGGAGTCAGCTTGAAATCAGGCATAGGAGTATTGGGGTCCTTTTTCCATATATCAGTGTACTCAAGGATCAACTTTGGATCCAAAAGCAGAGGCACACTTGTGCCCTTGGCTCTAGCGGCTTTGACTTGCCTATCTCTGATGATTTCTGCAAGTTCATCATCATTAGCTTCGTCTTCATCGGACGACACTTGGAAGGCGACTTGCCTCTTATGAGGACTTGGGCGAGAACCTCGTCCAGCAGTGGCCTTTTTCTTCAGCAGAGAGGGGCCTGTTGAGGAATTTGGTGCAGCTGAGGAACTAGCAGAAGCTCCTGAGGCAATAGAGATGCCTGTCGTCCTTTGGCACGTGGCGAGATGCGCAGGTGCTGAGGATTTGGTCGGAGAAGCTGAGGACTTTGGAGCGGGAGTAGCATGAGGAGTTGGCCGTGAGGGCTTTGAAGAGTCTGGACGTGAGGGCATTGCTGAGGAACTTGGCCGTGAGGGCATTGAGGGTGAAGCACTTGGCTTGTGAGCAGGCTTCTTTGGCATGGCCTTCTTTGGCTTGCTTGCAGAGGCCTCAGCAGTGGCAGCAGCAGCAAAATCTTCATTAAATTTCCTCACTGCTTCCTTAGCTACTTTGGCTAGCTTGGCCTGGCGCTTGGCCCATTCATCAGGATAATCCTCACCGTGCTTAAGGCTGGTGGGATCTGCTTCTTGGCCAGGTGCCAATGGAGGTCTTGGGCATGGAGGATTGAGAGCGAATTTCTTCATGTACTTGGGAGTAACATACCTATACTCCCTCCACTCTCTTGCCCATCTCCTCTCAATCTTTTGAATGCACACCTTGCGCTGATTTTTGTCCTCCTCAGGGGGTGTGCAGTACCCAGCATAAATATCATCAGGGATTTCAAACGCTGTGTTGACCTCATGCCTCTTTCCTCCTTTCTGTGGCTTCTTTCCATCAACCATTTTCTTCAGATGAGGACTTTGAACAATGGAATTCTCTGAAGGTGTATGCAACTTTTCTTCGAGGAACGCTGCAAATGAGTTAAGTTGATGAGAATCTAGTGATTCAGCAGCTGACATGAATACCTGTGAACAGAGTATAGTTGCGAGGAATACGGAGAGGTCATATGCGTTCTCAGAAGTTTTTCAAAAAGAACAAGTTTGAGGAATTTGAACAGATGTGTCTTGAAGAATTTCACTAAGCGTTCTTTGTCTTAGGTTCCAGAGTTGTATAGATCGAAAATCCACACAATTGAGGAATCTTGAAGAAAAATATAGCTTAGAGAAATGAATCAAGAACAGATGACATGTGAGGTGTTCAGTGTGTGACGAATTTGAAGAATAAACACCTTTGAAGATTTTGTAGAAATTTGTCGAATCAAGGAGGGTAGTTAAAGTAGCTTTTAATTACCCTGGACGAAGAACACGACGAACTGAGAGGTGTAGATGTGAGGTTCGTCAGTTCAGATCTTCCACGCCCTAACTTGGTAGAGGAAGACAACTACGACGACGGCGGAGTGAAGAAATCCGTAGCCGGTGCGAGTATGACGGCGACGAGGTCGAGGAAGTGAAGCTCTTCCTCACCGACGACGATGAAGTAGCGGAGGCGCTAGGGTTTGAGAAGCTCGAGCTGGAGTGAGAACGAGCGGAGTAAAAGTGAAGTGAGGAAGGGAAGGGGTATTTATAGCCACGGTGAAAAAACTGTTCGCCCGAAGAAATTGGACGAATGTGCCCCTGACCCTTCTCATTCGCTTGACATGTGTCACCCACATACTGAGAAGTGGAGATCGTGGGTGAATAGATAAGTGTTGTCGTGGGATGTGGAACGGTTTGAGCGGCAAAGCCGAAAATTTAGATAGGATAAGTTAAAAGTTCCATTCGCAAATTCTTCAGCTGACAAGGACACAGTGAAGATTTTGAACGAGTTTCAAATAGAACGCACATGAAGAATTTGTGAATAGATTGGGTTGAGTATAGCATAGAAGGGGAAGGGTCCGATCACATTCACATAGCAGAAAAGGCAATACGAAGAAATAGCTATAAGTGAATGCTGTAGAGGACATAAACTCATATACATATACACACACACACATACATAAACACTATTCTGATCACGAGATCAGAATAATATTCTGATCACAACCTGACCTGCCCCGCTAGTAGTACGTTGAACTTCCCTGTGAACTAGGTTGAACTTCCGCCAACATTGCCGAAATGGGGCTTGCGATATACCGTTGGAAAGCTATGGACACCAATATCATGACCCAACTTATATTTTTGGCAAAATATAAGTGGTTTAAGAGAAGTTTTGAAAACCGTTTTTTCTTCACACAAAAAACGTGAATCGTATTTTCGATCACATTTCTAAACCGTTTATCGGAATGAGCCATATAATATGGCGTTGGAAAGCTGCTGCAAAACCGCTCCTTCCACATGTTGAAAGTTTTCTCTAATTCCCTATGGTTAAAGAGTAATTTGAAAAAATGTAAAATTTCGTAAACCGAACAGCTGAGTTCGTTTTTTCGATGTCATTTCTAAACAGCTAATCCAATGGAGCCATATGATATGGCATTGGAAAGCTTATGAAAATGCGCTACTTTTTCATCTTGAAAGTTTTTTTTCTAATTTTGAATGGTTTAAGAGTAATTTAGAAAATGGTCCAAGTCCTACCAAGTTCGTATTTTCGACCTAATTTTTTATCCGTGCGTCCGAATGCAGCAAATGATATGGCGTTGGAAAGCTTGAACAAATGCAAAACTTTTTGGTATGTATTGTTTCTCCCAATTCTTTACGGTTGTAAGTTAGTTTCAAAAATGGCGAAAAACGTATTTTCGCCGTAATTTCTACAAACTTTATTGGAATTGGGAAAATAATATACCATTGAAAAGCTACGGAAAATGCAAAACTTTTTCGTGTTGATGGTTTTCTCTGATTCTTTGCCGTTTTCAAGTAATTTCGGAAATGGCAGGATCATTCGTTCTGCCTCAATCGCGAAACAGATTCTTCGAAAATGCACCGCGTGAAGAACGTGAACTTCTCGGCGCGTGTACCTGAACTTCGCTCTGTTTTTCACGTGATTTTTTGCTCGTAGCTCTCCATCTACTCACCGGAATTGAGCAAGTGATATACCGGTGGAAAGCTGCTGTAAGCACACAACTTTCCTGTGTTGATCGTTTTTCATACTCGCGACAATTTAAAAGTTTTTCATCTGAAATTCATTCACTATAGTAGTCGAACTTCTTGCTGTTTTCACGTTGAACTTCCGTGGCGTATTTTCATTTGTAATTTTTATCATCCGTTCGTCCGTGTTACACAAATGATATTCCTTTTGTACAAACCTTTCTCACAATATTTTTTTTAACTTTCTCCAATGGAGAGCTTGAACTTATAACAACAAAACTTTAGCCTTTGTTTTTTTTATTTTTTTCATACAAAATGCACACCGTGTAGTACGTGAACTTCTGGAAATTATCAATCTGAACTTCTCTCGGTTACATGAAAATATCTGTGTTTTTTATAAATATTAATATGACTTTCTTAACCCTTTTTATGAATTTTTAAGCGATCTATTTTTAAAAGTTGAACTTCTTGTTATTTTATTTTTGAACTTCTTGTTTCTATTCTTTAATTAACGAGGAAAATCTGAGTTTTCTATAATCATCAAACTTCTCCATCTTTTTAATATGGACTTCCTGGTTTTTTTCTTAATCTTTTTTATGAAATTTCGAAGCGCTCTATTTTTAAAAGTTGAACTTCTTGTTATTTAATTTTTGAACTTCCTTTTCCCATTCTTTAATAATGAGGAAAATCTGAGTTTTCTATAATTATCGAACTTCTCCATCTTTTTAAATTGGACTTCCTGGTTTATTTCTTTTAGTAACAGAAAAAATCCTACTTTTTGATAGACATCGAGCCGCTCCATTTTTAAACTTTAACTTCTAGGTTTATTTGAAGAGAGAAAATCTTTTGTTATAAAATTGTTTGAGATGCTTTCTTAATGACCTTCTTTGGGTTTGTAACAAGCATTGAACGAGTTGCGCCGCACCAATGACATTAAAACTCACATTTTACTGACGATTTTAAAAGTTTTTCAACTAAAATTCATTCAGTGTAGTAGTTGAACTTCCTGTTGTTTTCACGTTGAACTTCTGTGATGTATTTTCATTTGTAATTTTCTAATCCATTCATTAGTGTTGCACAAATGATATTTCTTTTCTACAAACCTCTGTCACAATAATTTTTTTAACTTTCTCCGAATGAGGACTTAAACTTAGAAAAAGAAAAGTTTTAGTCTTTGCCTTTTTATTCTTTTTTGTCATACAAAATGCACACTGTGTAGTACGTGAACTCCTAGCAGTTATCAATCTGAACTCCTCTCGGTTACGTGAAAATATTTGAGTTTTTTATAGACATTGAACCTCTACACTTTTTATTTGAACTTCATTGTGTATTTTCATAAATGTGAAAATTGGAGGTTTTTTTAGAAACATATGTTTCTAAAAAATTTTGAACTTCTGTTTTTTTAAATGAGAAAAAAATTAAAACTTTATCAGTTTTTCCTTTTTAAAATTTGATCTTCTTCATTTTATTATTTAGTTATGAGAAAACATATAAGTTTTTTTAACCTTCAAACTTCTCTCTTTTTTTACCCTCAACTTCTTTGAAAAATATGGTTTTAAATAAGAAACGATTTTCTAGGTTTTTAAAATTTGACCTCCTATGTTTTTTGACCTTCTCGGTTATTTTCAAATTGAACTTCTAGGGTTTTCAAATTTGAACTTCTATGTTTTTTTTGACCTTCTCGGTTACTTCAAATTTTCTAGTTTCTCTTAAATCCATTTCTTATAAACTTTTTTTGAACTGCTCTGTTATGTTGAGTTGGCCTTCTCTCTTATTTTTTAGAAACGAGGAAAATCAAACTTTTATAAAAAATGGTTATTTTTTAGAAATGAGGAAAGTCCAAAATTTTAATGAGCATCGAACTGCTCTGTTATTTTAATTTGACCTTCTTGATTTTACTCTTTAGAAATAGGGAAACTATTTTTTCTTTTATGACATCAAACTAATGTGTTATTTAAATTTGAACTTCTTAGTTTTTTAATTTGACCTTCTTGGGTTTGTAATAAGCATTGAACTTCTTCATGTTTTAAATTTGAACCCCTATTTTTAAAACGAAATAGCCAAAATTAATAAAAATCATGAATAAGCTCACTTCATTTTCTACTTGGCACTAATTTTACTATATGTGAACTTTCCTTATTTTTATTGTTTGAACTTCTCACATGATTCCCATGTGAGAACTAGAGAAAGAAAGTGATCGTAAAACACTAGAAAAATTGTGAACATCTTCTCTCCTTCGAACTCACTAGGTTTTAATATGTGAAATAATTTTGGCTATTTTTTTCACGCACTTCACCATTTTGAATGAACAAATCCTTTGAATTCCTCGGACGCCCGCCTTTGAACTATCACAGAAGATGAAGTGGAACTTCTCAACAATATTCTTTTTTTCTACTCTATAATGATTTTCTTGATTTTTTTGTAATTAATTGCAGCCATGCTATGACCGAATTGAGATGTACAAAATTAATAAGTTACATAGGCATAAAAACAAACAGGTGATGTGCACTGCATAAACGACCAGATCAAAAATAAATTCCTTTCATATTGAGTCCTAAAGCAAAACATTTGAACCAAAGTGATTCGGTATAGAAATGGCGAAGAACACAACTTGGACAGTGCCATTTCTCTGTTTTTTCACATGCAGTGACGCGTCAGGCTGTGCCTAGATGTCCCTGGAGCAGTGGAGGCCCCACTAGCGCCGGCCCTAGTCGTTGATGGTAGCTGGGTGTGATGTTCCCGCCGCCAGGTCGGGACATAGCTCGCGTCAGCGGGGCGCAACGATGAAGGCCACCACTGGCACCCCCTGAAGATCAGGTATCAGGATGGTACAAAATCAATGATGCTGTAGTTGGGGAGGTGCGCGAGCTCCATCCAGGAGGCTCGCCATGACGGCTAAGCAGGGAGAACGCACCACCACCCAGGAGCAGCAGCAGGTGACGAGGACGAGGAAGGACAAAACGCTGCAGGGGAGCCATGATGGATCTCGATGTTCATGGCTAGATCTGCGAGTGGGGACGGCGCCATGGTGCAAGAAACAGGGTAGAGGGCAGGCCGCGTCAGAGGGTAGTGAAGGTCGCCGTGGGGTGCGGGGAAGGTCACGCCGGAGGGGAAGTTGGGGGCGGGTGGAAGGGAGGTGGTCGGTGCAGAGGGCGGTGGTGGAGGTGGTCGGGGCGGTGGTTGGAGGCGAGGGTGGAGGTGGCTGGGGCGAAGAGTGGACACGGAGGTGGGGCGGAGAGCGGTGGTGGAGGTTATTGGGGTCAGGACGGAGGCAACCGAGCTATTCGGGGGGAGGACAACGACGGAGGTCGTCGGCGGGAGGACGACGGCAGCGGAGGTGGTCGAGGCAGATGGGGAGGGGCGGCGCGGTGCCGGCGGGGAGGGGGGCGGGGGCCGGCGGGGAGGAGGGGGGCGGCGGCGGGGCCAGGGGCTCGTGTCTGCGGGGGGAATCGGGGGAGACGAGACTGAGCTGCGGGAGGCGCCTGGTTGGGCTTTTTTTTTATCTCGGGGATGTGTTTCCTGGATCTCGGGAGCAGCTGATCGGGCCCTTATAGGGTGGATCGTGATGGAAATGGTGAAGACAATGCAAGTTGAAAAACAACTGAGGAATTTCAAAGAACCGAGGAAAAACTCAATTGAAGATTTTCAACATTTTGTGGTGGCATGGCCCACCGTATAAGAATGATGATTTCAGACACCGCGTACATTTGTCATAGGGTTGTGAGAATCAAATTCTTCGTTAATTTCTTCACACTTAGAGTGTTATTCTTCATTGATTGAAGAAAAACATTTCTTCATGTGTTGCACATCTAAGTCATCAATTTTGCATAAGTGTTAGGATGAGTGTCCTTTTCAAAGAACATTCGAAGATTCTAGGATATTTAGCTCACACCGCAACTTGCTAAATCTCTTCTCATCCAAGGGCTTAGTGAAGATATCAGCTAGCTGTTCTTCAGTCTTCTCATGCTCAATAGAGATGTCTCCCTTCAACACATGACCGCGAACAAAATGATGACGAATCTGAATGTGCTTTGTCTTCGAGTGCTGAACTGGGTTATGAGCAATCTTGATGGCACTCTCATTGTCACAGTAGAGTGGCACATTCTTCACGTTGACGCTGTAGTCCTTGAGTGTTTGCTTCGTCCATAGTAGTTGAGCACAGCAAGAACCAGCAGCAATGTACTCAGCTTCAGCAGTAGACAATGATACGTAGTTCTGTTTCTTCGAGGACCAACAGACCAATGATCGTCCGAGGAAATGGCATGTGCGAGATGTTGACTTGCGATCCACACGATCACCAACATAGTCAGAGTCTGAAAATCCAATGAGATCAAAAGCCGAGCCCTTGGGGTACCACAATCCAAGTGTTGGTGTGTGAGCTAGATATCGAAGAATATGCTTCACAACCTTATGGTGTGATTCCTTCGGTGTAGCTTGAAATCGGGCACACATGCAAACACTAAGCATAATATCTGGCCTAGATGCACATAAGTACAATAAAGAACCAATCATGGAGCGGTATACCTTTTGATCGAAGTCAATACCATTTTCATCAGTGCATAGATGACCATTTGTGGGCATAGGGATTTTGACTCCTTTGCAATCTTGCATGCCGAATTTCCTCAGTACATCCTTGAGGTATTTCTCCTGAGATATGAATATGCCATTGCATTGTTGACGAATTTGATGACCTAAGAAGAATTTCAATTCTCCCATCATAGACATTTCATATTCTTCCCTCATCATATAACCAAATTCATCAGTATAACATTGGTCAGTACAGCCAAAGATAATATCATCAACATATATTTGGCACACAAACAATTCACCATCATAAGATTTAGTGAAAAGAGTTGGGTCAAGTGAACCGGGTTTAAAGCCTTTCTTCATGAGGAATTCCTTCAAAGTATCATACCACGCCCGTGGGGCCTGCTTGAGGCCATAGAGGGTCTTATTGAGTCTGAAGACTTTGTCAGGATGCTTTGGATCTTCAAAACCTGGGGGTTGAGCAACATATACTTCTTCCTCAAGCTTACCATTGAGGAATGCACTTTTCACATCCATTTGATATAAGATGATATCATGATGGTTAGCATAAGCAAGTAATATGCGAATAGCTTGAAGTCTAGCAACAAGTGCAAAAGTTTCATCGAAATCAATTCCTTCAACCTGTGTGTAGCCTTGAGCTACAAGCCGTGCCTTATTCCTCACCACAAGGCCATTTTCATATTGCTTGTTGCGGTAGATCCACTTTGTGCCGATGATATTGTGCTTGCGAGGATCTGGACATTTGACCAGGTCCTAGACGTTGTTGAGCTCGAATTGATGTAATTCCTCTTGCATAACTTGAATCCACTCAAGCTCCAGAAATGCTTCATCTACCTTACTGGGCTCTGTGATAGAGACAAAAGCAAAGTACCCACAAAAGTTAGATAAATGTGAAGCTCTTGAGTGTGTGAGAGGACCTGGAATGTTGATGTTGCTGATGATTTTCTCAATTTGCACTTCATTTGCAACGCGAGGGTGAGCGGGTTATCGTTGAGGAATTTGATCAGTATTTTCTTCAGCACCATTTTCTTCAGGAACATCAGCATGATGTTCTTCATGTTCTGGAATGACTTCTTCAGCAGATTCTTCAGTAGGAATGACATCCTCAGTAGCCTTGAACTTAATAGATTCCTCAGGAGGTATTTGATCTGTCACAGGAGGTAGGTGCTCTCTATGCGAGCCAGTAGTCTCATCGAACCGCACATCTATAGTTTCAACAACCTTGTGATGATAGGTGTTGAAGACTCTGTAGGTGTGCGAGTCCTTACCATAACCGAGCATAAAACCTTCATGTGCTTTCGGTGCAAATCTAGAACTGTGATGAGGATCTCTAATCCAACATTTAGCACCGAAGACTTTGAAATAACTCACATTGGGTTTTTTGTCAGTGAGAAGTTCATATGCTGTCTTCTTGAAGAATTTGTGAAGATATACCCTGTTGATGATGTGGCACGTAGTATCAATTGCCTCAGGCCAGAAGCGAGGAGGCGTCTTGTACTCATCAAGCATAGTGCGGGTCATCTCAACATGAGTCCTGTTCTTGCGCTCCACGACGCCATTTTGCTGAGGAGTATAAGGAGCATATAACTCATGAGTAATACCAAGTTCATCAAGATAGTCATCAAGGCGAGTGTTCTTGAACTCAGTTCCATTATCACTTCTGATGTGCTTGATCTTCACACCAAAGTTGGTTGAAGCCCTCGAGGAAAATTGTTTGAAGACTTCCTGCACTTCAGTTTTGTAAGTGATAACATGGACCCATGTATATCGAGAATAATCATCAACAATGACAAAGCCGTATAAAGATGCTACATTGGTAAATGTGGCATAGTGAGTAGGGCCAAAGAGATCCATGTGAAGCAATTCAAATGGTCGAGTAGTAGTCATGATAGTCTTTGTTGGATGCTTGGCCTTGGTCATCTTTCCAACTTCATAGGCTCCACATAAGTGATCCTTGAGGAATTTGACATTTTCAATGCCAATGACATGCTTCTTCTTCGCGAGCGTGTGCAGATTCCTCATGCCAGCATGACCAAGTCGTCGATGCCATAGCTAGCCTTCTGAAGCTTTTGCAAGTAGACATGTAGCAGGTTGTGGTCCTGTAGAGAAATCGACAATATACAAATCTCCTCTCCTAAAGCCTTCAAAGACTTTGGAATTGTCAGCTTCCATGATCACAACACAACAATACTTGCCAAAGACAACAACCATATCAAGATCACAAAGCAATGAGACAAACATGAGGTTGAACCCTAAGGACTCGACAAGCATGACTTTGTCCATGTGTCGATCCTTTGAGATTGCAACCTTACCCAGACCCAATACCTTGCTTTTTTCCTTTGTCAGTGTAGGTGATATGCTTCAGATGTGATGGAGATAAAGCAGAGTCCATCAATAGGCTCCTGTCACCAGTCATGTGATTTGTACATCCACTATCAAGGACCCACTCAGTGGCTTTGGGTTGATCATCTTGCAGATGAATTAGTGCAACTTACGAACTCATATACTTCATTAGTGAAGAATATGGTATCAATTTCATCAGACAATAGAACAGATAAAACAGTATGAGGACGTGAGAAATGAAAATTCATTTCTTCATGAATAGCTTGCGTCCTTTCAATCATATTCAGGTCTCTAGCAAATTCTTCAAACGATTAAGTTCGTCTGGAGACCTAACCCTGCACAAGAGATTAGTTCTTTTTCTTCACCACCCACATGTGAAGGGGTGGCAAAGAGTTCATCATTCTGCGAGCTCCATAAGAGAAGGGTGGCATAGATGCCAATCCACTTCGTTTCACATAAGAGGGGTTAGGGTAAGCATAAGAGTAAGCAGAGAAATTCTTCGAGGACTTATGAATATAATGATTTGAAGCATAATGCACGTATCCATAAGCCTTAGATCTTCCATGCGAAATAGACGGGTTAGCACGATGATGTTCATATGAGGACTTTGATCCTTTTGATCCATGTGAGAAGTTTGGTCCATATGAGGACTTGGATCCATATGAAGAATTTGGTCCATATGAAGAATTTGATCTGGGGTTCCTATTCTTTACAGGTGGTGTCATGATGAAATTCACCTGAAGATTTTCAAGGCACCTTTTGGGAACCCATATTTTCTTCATAGGAGGACCGTTCCTGCAGTTAGTGCCAACATATCTAGCAAATACTTCACCATTCTGTGTTTTGAACACTTTATAATTGGAGTCAAATGACTCATCAGAAGAATATGAAGATTCACATGTAAAGCCAGATAAAGTAGATGGATCCACTGAAGGTTCCTTTGCAGCAACCCATGAGGTTTTGGGATACTTCTCAGGTTTCTAGTAGGTCCCATCAGCATTGAGTTTCCTCTCAAAGGCAATACCCTCTTTCCTAGGGTTCCTATTGAGGATCTGCTTTTTAAGCACATCACAAAGAGCCTGATGCCCTTTGAGGCTTTTGTACATGCCTGTCATATAGAATTCCTTCAGCCCTGCATCATTAGTGATACTAGCAATGTCCTCAGATGAGGAATTAGTGATAGCAGAGGCAGTTGAAGAATTTGCAGCAATGGAAGTATTTGAGCATTCAGGTGAAGAATTAGTAGTTTGACGTTCAATGCACTTCAAACATGGAGGAACAAATTCATCCTGAGTAGCGCTGATTTGTTGAGCAAGTAATGAATCACGCTCCTTCTGAAGATCTTCATAACTCACTCTTAGCTTCTCAAGATCTTGCTTTCTTTGAAGAAATTCATAAGAAAGCTTCTCATGATCGGATGAGAGAGTGTTATGATGACTTTGAAGGGTGTCAAACTTAGACTGAAGTTTCTGAAGACTATAAGCCAAAGCTTTCGACTGATCCATTTTTTCATCCAGCATATCATCGCTTTTATCCAGCATGTATTGAACTTTTTCCAAAGCTCTTTGTTGTTTAGTGGCAAGGGAAGCAAGTTTGACATAACTGGGTCCAAATTCATCACCAGATTCATCATCACTGGACTCAGATAAGTAGCATTCAGTTACCTTGGCACCTTTTGCCATAAGACACAGTGCAAAGGATGATGATTCTCGATCGAAGGTCATAGCCTTGCACGATTCCATGAATTCTTCAAACCAGGGTTCATGGTGAGATCGATGACCTTCATAGACCTCAAAGAGTCGGTCCCAGATGAGTTTCGCATGGCTGAGATGCATAACGTTCCTGAACTGATTTTGTGACAAGCTGGAGCAGATGATGTCCTTCGCCGTGAGGTTGAGAAGTCTGTATTTGCGAATATCATCAACCTCCGCCATCTTGCATAGGTCAGTAAGACCAATCTCGGTGACGGTCCAAAGTTCGTTGTTCATCGCCATGAGGCGCTTCTTCATCATGGCCTTCCACTTGGGATAATCATGACCGTCAAAGATGGGGCAAGTCCCAGTCTTCATTCCTGTGGTCGACATAACTAAAACTCCAGGCGGTTAAACCAAAATCACACAGAACAAGGGAGTACCTTGCTCTGATACCAATTGAAAGTGCGTTATATCGACTAGAGGGGGGGGTGAATAGACGATTTTTATGAATTCTTCACTGAGGAATTTCAGGGTGAGGAAATTCCTGAGTGAAGAACTACTTGCAGCGGAATAAGTACTCAGAAGTAAACATAACAGTGCATGAGCATGGTCTTCATGATGAAATGAAAACAAGCACCGAGTACAGAAAGCGTAAACACAGGATAACACATGATAAGACAAACAGACTGAAGAAATTGAACTGAGGAAATAGAGAAAGTCTTCAGTCAAAGTCTTCAAACAGATATGAACAAGCACACAACACAAAAATGAGGAAATGGAAGGGTTGAGGAAATGGAACCAGGTAGCTTGGTGAAGACAATGATTTGGTAGACCAGTTCCAACTGCTGTGACAGTTGTACATCTAGTTAGGGCGGCTAGGTATTTAAACCTGAGGACACACAGTCCCGGACACCCAGTCCTGAACATGCAGCTCAGGACACTCAGTCCTCACCGTATTCCCCTTGATCTAAGGTCACACAGACCTAGCCCAATCACTCGTGGTAAGTCTTCAGGTGACTTCCAAACCTTCACAGACTCGATCACTCGGCGATCCACAATTTCCTCTTGGATGCTCTAGACCATGACGCCTAATCGTCTGGAAGATGCATAGTCTTCAAAGGTAACAAGCGTCGGATCCACGCAGGATCAATCTCTTTAGTGATGCTCAATCACTTTGGGTTTATAGGTGTTTGGGTTTGGGTTTTCCTCACTTGATGATTTTCACTCAAAGTCCTCGGAGGATGGGATGCTCTCAAATGACAAGTGTCAGTTTCTCTCGGAGCAGCCAACCAGCTAGTGGTTGTAGGGGGCGGCTATTTATAGCCTAGGGAGCAGCCCGACATGATAAGACATAAATGCCCTTCAATGATATGACCGTTAGGTGGGTAGATATTTTGGGACAGCTGGCGCATAGCACAACAATGGTCAGAATTTTGAGTATCAAATTCCTCAGGGCTATCATGTTCCTCACTGTGTAGGCAATCCGCACTAGCGAATTCCTAACTCCTCAGTTAGAACAAATTCCTCAGAGACCAGAAGAACTTTGTCTCTGTCACTGAAGAATATGACTGAACTGTATGAGATTTCCAATGGCTTCACTCGAAGGGATTGGTAGGTGTAGGATTTGAGTTGAGCATCACATGGAAAATTTTCCTTAGTATTTCCTCGACCCCCTTTAACAATACGATGTTTCCTATGACTCAAGAAAGAGAAAATGAAACTACGAAAACAAAAGTCTTCATGCTCCATGTTCCTCGAATGAATACCGAGTCTTCAGGATTACACCAATTTCTTCACTTACAAAGTCTTCAAAAAGTCTTCAAAAATCCAAAGTCTTCAATCGAAGAACTTCATTTTTAGGGGTCGACTTTCTCTGTAAATATCAAACTCCTCATAGACTTATAGAGCTATGAACACTCACAAACGCATCAGTACCTTAACCTATAAGTCTTCAATACACCAAAATCACTAAGGGGCACTAGATGCACTGACAGATTTGCTACAATAGAGATTGATAAGGTTTTGCATTGATTTATACTAACTTATCTCATGATTCTTGTTGAGTTTTGTGTGGATGAAGTTTGTAAGATTTAGGGAAAACCGCAATATGAAAGGGATTAAGGAGACACAAGAGATCAAGCTTGGGGATGCCCAAGGCATCCCTAGTTAATATTTCAATAAGTCTCAAGCATCTAAGCTTGGTGATGCCCCGGTTGGCATCCCACCTTTCTTCTTCAACAATGATCGGTCAGTTTTGGTTGAGCCTAAGTTTTTGCTTCTTCACACGATATGTGCTATCCTTGGAATATCATTTTATTTTGTTTTGCTTGCTATTTGAATAAAGTACTTAAGATTTGAAATTTTATGAGAAGGAGTCTTCACATAGTTACCTAATTATTCGACTACTCATTGTGCTTTTCTTATATCTTTTGGAGTAGTTTGTCATTTACTCTCGTGCTTCACTTATATCCTATAAGTGAATGGTTGAATGATTTGAATACCATAAATCTCAAATTATACATGTTTATATGCTTATTCCATGGGGAGTAATGACTCCACATCTAAGGAGTATAGGTGGTAAACTTATTGAAAGTTAGCAAACATAGTTTTGGTCACTTGAACAATTCATGAAAGAATATTGAAGGAAGAGAGATTTCACATATAAATATACTATCTTGTACATATTCTATGATTGTGAGCCCCATTAATTATTTCCAAACTTGAGCAAATTAGTTGAAGTTGGACAAGGAAGACAATATAATGAGTTATGCTTGGGTATATTTGTATAGAAGTTATATTGTTATGGATCCTCCAACATGTGGTGCTTGCTTTTTAGAATCTTTTGCTAGCCAAAATCTCTGTACTAAGCGGAAATACTGCTTGTGCATCCAAAATCCTTGAACCAAGTTTCTTCCATGAGTGCCCACCATATCTACCTATATGAGATATTTACCTGCCGTTCCAAGTAAATTTACATGTGCCAAACTCTAAACCTTTAAATAATAATCTGTTTTGTATGCCTAAATCGCTCATGTAGCGACTAGGGGCTGTCAGTATGTTCCATGCTAGGTGGGTTATTCTCACGATGAGTGGACTCCGCTCATCATTCACGAGAAAATGGCTGGTAATCGGGATGCCCAGTCCTATGATCAAAAGATCAAAAACAAAATCGCAAATAATTTAAACAAAATTCCCCCAGGACTGTTGTTGGTATGGACGGTACCCGTTGTTTTGGACTAGCCGTGGAGTGTGATTGTTGGTGGAGGGGGAGTAAAAACTTTACCTTTCTGTTTTGGAACCGCCTATAATGTGTCTTGTATGGAAGATATTGGGAACTCTTGGTTGTTATGTTGACAATGAAAGCATACCTCTCAAAATTATTTTCATCTCTGTTTTAAAAGCTTCGAGCTCTAGCACCTCTGCAAATCCATGCTTCCCTCTGCGAAGGGCCTATACTTTTATGCAAGAGTTAGTAGTATTCCTTCTCATTCCAACCTACTCTTTAGTTGGCAAGCATCATGTGATGGGGAAACATCTAAGCATATATGGCTATTGAAATATATTTGATCATGAATTATTATCGTTGACTATTATCTATATGATAAGTAAGTTGGGAGGCGAAATATTAAGCCCCTATCTTTCTGTATGTTCAATGGATGCTATTTGTTCTAAAAATATGCTTTGAGTGGTAGCTCTCATGGAAGAATATATGATAGTTGAGTATGTGGGATTTGCTAAATCAAAGCTCTTACATAGACCCTTCCTGAAAATAAGATGAATTGCAATTGTTTGATGACTGAGAACACAGTTTGTTAGTTTTCGAGAAAGTTTATGGTCTATGCTTTAACATGTGGATAGCTTATTACTTGATCATGAGAAGTTTTATGAGATGAGCTACTGTTATGATATATAATGATGCTAGAAAAGTGATTGAAATTATCATTGATCAAACTTGTGCAGTTGCTAGCATTCCACATCAAAAAATCTATTTTTATCATTTACCTACTCGAGGACGAGCAAGAATTAAGCTTGGGGATGCTTGATACGTCTCCAACATATCTATAATTTTTTATTGTTCCATGCTATTATATTATCTATCTTGGATGTTTTATATGCATTTATATGCTATTTTATATGATTTTTGGGACTAACATATTAACCTAGAGCCCAGTGCCAGTTTCTGTTTTTTTCCTTGTTTTTGAGTTTTGCAGAAAAGGAATATCAAACGGAGTCCAAATGAGCTGAAAATTTATGGTGATTTTGATGGACCAGAAGAAGCCCCCAAAGCAAAAGAGTTGGGCCATAAGAGTCCTGAGCCAACCACAAGGGTGGACCACGCGCCCTACCCCCCTAAGAGGGTGCGCCGGTCTTGTCATTGACTCATGGACCCCCCTGACGTGAAACTGATGCAAAAAATTCCTATAAATACAGAAACCCCCGAAAAGAAACCTAGATCGGGAGTTCCGCCGCTGCAAGCCTCTGTAGCCACGAAAAACCAATCGGGATCCCGTTTCGGCACCCTGTCGGAGGGGCAAACCATCACCGCTGGCATCTTCATCATCCCGGCGCTCTCCATGACGAGGAGAGAGTAGTTCACCCTCGGGGCTGAGGGTATGTACCGGTAGCTATGTGTTTGATCTCTCTCTCTCTCTCTGTGTGTGTTTATCTCTCTCTCTCTCTCTCGTGTTCTTGATTTGGCACGACCTTGATGTACCACGAGCTTTGTTATTATAGTTGTATCATATGGTGCTTCTCCCCCTCTATCTTCTTGTGATGAATTGAGTTTTCCCTTTGAAGTTATCTTATCAGATTGAGTCTTTAAGGATGTAAGAACACTTGATGTATGTCTTGCATGTGCTTATCTATGGTGATAATGGGATATTCACGTGATCCACTTGATGTATGTTTTGGTGATCAACTTGCGGGTTCTGTGACCTTGTGAACTTATGCATAGGGGTTGGCACACATTTTCGTCTTGACTCTCCGGTAGAAACTTTGGGGCACTCTTTGAAGTTCTTTGTGTTGGTTTGAATAGATGAATCTGAGATTGTGTGATGCATATAGTATAATCAAACCTGCAGATACTTGTGGTGACATTGGAGTATCTAGGTGACATTAGGGTCACGACCACAAGTTTTGCAGGCGAAGACCACCATTCATTAGGATAAGATGTACTACTTGTCCCCTTTCAAATTGGCCACTATGGGATCCATTCCCGCCTACATTTTGGGGAAGAGGACCAAGGTCACTATAAATATAGGCTGGCCACCACGATAGAAGGGTTCGACTCATTCCCTCACCCCTGAACCTCACGAGGTTGTTCATACCTTGTACTAGTTCATCCTCAGCCCCTCATGAGGCCAATCCACCACAAAAAAGGAGTAGGGTCTTACACCGCAAGGTGGCCCGAACCTGGGTAAAGTGTCGTGTTCATCTTCTTCCTTGCTCATACGAGTCGAGCTAGGCTATGGGGCGACGAGCTGGTAGGCAAGATAGGTTGAGTTCTTCGCACACGCCCCAGAGTTCGAACCTTTCTTGGGTCTGCGGAGCCCTGAATCCGTCATTCTCTGCTGCCCACTTCCCTCTATGCTACCAAGGCCGCACTAACCACTTGATTTTTTGCCGCCAGATATAGTAGCAACGGCTCTTGTGGCTTGGGTGCAACCAAGGTTGGAGCAGAAGAAAGATAAGCCTTCAAATCCTGTAGCGCAACCTCGGCCTATGGGGTCCATTTTACTGGACCAACCTTCTTCAAAATTTTGAAGAATGGCAAGGCGTGCTCAGCGGATTTGGAAATGAACCTGCTCAGTGTGGCCACCCAGCCGGTCAAGCATCTCACATCCTTAACCGTCTTCGGGGCTTGGATCCGTCCTATTACTTTGATCTTGTCAGGGTTGGCTTCTATCCCTCGTTGAGACACAAAGAACCCAAGAAACTTGCCGGACGGGAGACCAAATACACATTTCTCCGGATTAAACTTCAAGTTAATCTTCCGCAAGTTTGCGAAGGCCCACTCCAAATCCTCACAATATCATCCATATATGCTTCAATGTTGCTGTGCAACTGTGGCTCAAACCCAATCTGCATGGCCCTTGCGAATGTAGAACCAACATTCTTCAGCCCGAAGGCCATACTGATAATCCCCAAGTGCAAGGAATCATCATAGCAATTTCCAAAGGTGGAAGCGATAAGTATGGAGTGTATAACCCACAAGGAGCTAAAGGTAAGATCAATATTCTCTCAAGTCCTATCTGCCACTGATACGACTCTACGTCCACCAAAAGTTTGCTTCCATCTAAAAACGAGAAATAAAACTACATTGTGGGTATGAAGAGGATAACTTTGCATGATATCAGAGAACTAAAATATAAAATAGGCGATGTTAACATAAAGTTAGAATATATTACTATATATTATAAATAGCGAGTGCGGAATAATGATGGGTCAGTGTGCGGAATTGTCCTAGGCAATTGTTAACAAGATCTGTAATCATTACTGCAATTTTATATGAGGGAGAGGCATAAGCTAACATACTTTCTCTACTTGGATCATATGCACTTATGATTGGAACTCTAGCAAGCATCCGCAACTACTAAAGATCATTAACGTAAAACACAACCATAACATTAAAGTATCAAGTCCCCTTTATCCCATACGCAACAACCCCCTTACACGGCTTTAAGCTTCTGTCACTCTAGCAACCCAATATAAGCGGCAAGAGAGGGCCTAGATTGGTTTTTCGTGGCTACAGAGGCTTGCGGCGGCGAAACTTCCGATCTAGGTTTATTTCCGGGGGTTTTGGTATTTATAGGAATTTTTGGCATTGGTCTCACGTCAAGGGGGTCCACGAGGCAGTGGCAAGGCAGTAGCACCCTCCCGGGAGGGGGGGGGGTAGGGCATGCCCCCTACCCTGTCGTCGCCTCGGGACTCTTTTCTCCCAACTCCGATGCCTCGGGGTCTCTTTTGGTCCATAAAAAATCACCGTAAATTTTCAGCCCATTCCGAGAACTTTTATTTCTACACAAAAAATGACAGCACGGTAGTTCTGCTGAAAACAACATCAGTTTGGGTTAGTTATAATCAAATCATACCAAAACCATATAAAATTGTTGTAAACATGGCATGAATACTTCATAAATTATAGATACGTTGGAGACGTATCAGCATCCCCAAGCTTAATTCCTGCTCGTCCTCGAGTAGGTAAATGATAAAATAAATAATTTATGAAGTGTGAATGCTAGCATAACGGTAGTTCCAAACACTTTTTCTAGCATCATTATATATCATAAAGAGTAGCTCATCTCATAAAACTTCTCATGATCAAGAAAAAAGTTGTTCACATGTTAAAGTATAGACCATAAAGTTTCTTGAAAACTAACAAACTATGTTTTTAGTCACCAAACAATTGCATTTCATCTTATTTTCAAGAGGGTCAATGTAAGAGGTTTGATTTAGAAAATTCCACATACTCAGCTATCATATAGCCTTCCATGATTGCTAACACTCAAAGCTTATTTTTAGAACAAATAGCATCCGTCGAACACAGAGAAAGATAGGGGCTTAATATTTCGCCTCCCAACTTATTTATCATATAGATAATTGTCAACAATAATAATTCATGATCAAATATATTTGAATGGCCATATATGCTTGGATATTTCCCCACCACATGATGCTTGCCAACTAAAGAATAGTTGAGGTTGAAATAAGAAGGAATAATACTGACTCTTTCGTAAAAGTAAGTACATGAAAGAAAAATATAGGCCCTTCGCAGAGGGAAGCAGAGGTTGTCATGCGCTTTTTAATTTTGGATGTGCAAACCCTTAATGCAAAGGAACATCACGTTGTATTGCCCTTTGTGATAGCAAACTTTATTTTGCAGTCCGTCGCTTTTATTTCTTTGCCATCGCAAGTTCATACAACGCTTATTTTTCCTTATAATAAAAGATCATACATATCTAGGAGCAATTTTTATTGCTTTTTTGCACCGATGACAACTTAATTGAAGGATCTTATTCAATACATAAGGAGATATGGTGGACACTCATGTCATGAAACATGGTTTAAGGGTTTTGGATGCACAAGTAGTATCTCTACTTAGTACAAAATTTTGGCCAGCAAAAGATCCTAAGCAAGCACCACGTGTTAGAGGATCCATAACAATGTAACTTCTATGCAAATATACCCAAACATAACTCATTACGTTGTCTTCCATGTCCGACTTCAACTAATTTGCTCAAGTTTGAAAATAATTAATGGGGCACACAATCATAGAAGATGTCCAAGATAGTATATTTATATGTGAAATCTCTCTTCCTTCAATATTCTTCCATGAATTGTTCAAGTGACCAATTTTGTGTTTGCTAACTTTCAATAAATTTTACCACCTATACTTCTTATATGTGAATTCTTTACTCCCCATGGGATAAGCATATGAAGCATATATAGTTTCAGAGTTACGATATTCAATTCATTCAACCATTTACTCATAGGATATAAGTGAAGCACGAGAGTAAATGACAAAACTACTCCAGAAAGATATAAGTGAAGATCAATGAGTAGTCAAATAGTTAAATAGCCATGGGAGGAATCTCTCTCATTCAAGATTTCAGATCCAATGATTTTATTCAAACAGCAAGTAAAATGAAAATATGCTCCAAGCAAAACACATATCATGTGACGAATAAAAATATAGCTCCGAGTAAGGTATACCGTAGGTTTTGAAGACGAAACAGGGGATGCCTTCTGGGGAAACCCCAAGCTTAGGCGCTTGATTCTTCCTTGAATATTACCTTGGGGTGCCTTGGGCATCCCCAAGCTTAGGGTCTTTCCACTCCTCATTCTCCTCGTATCGATATCTCACCTAAAACTTAACGGAACTTCGTAAGATGGGTTAGTATGATAAATATAAATCATTCACTTTGGTACTGTAAAGATAAGATTCATAATTGTTATCACACAATGCCTAATGTACCAAATCATTTCTACAATTTATATTGAGCAATATAAGCCATAGAAACTAGAAAACATGCAAACTATGCATCGAAAACAGAATGTGTCAAAAACAGAATAGTCTGTAATGATCTGAACATTAACTATACTTCCCCGACTCCAAAAATTCTGAAAAATTAGGAAAACCTAGGCAATTTGTATATAAATCTTTTGTAAAAAATTCAGATCAAAAGCACACTTCTGTGATTTTTTAAAATTATTTTACTGAGCACAAAAGTTTCTGTTTTTCAGCAAGATCAAATCAACTATCACCGTAAGCCATCCCAAATGTCTTACTTGGCCCAAACTCTAATTGAAACACAAAAACAAAATCACTATAGAGGTAATAATGTGTATTTATTGAAAAACAGAACCAAAAATCAAAAACATAAAAATAAATTGGGTTGCCTCCCAACAAGCGCTATTGTTTAACGCCCCTAGCTAGGAATGATATTTTAATGATACTCTTCCAAGCCAAATTTCGATGATAGTCTTATTCATACTCCAAAAGATATAAGTGAAGTTCATGGAGCATTCTACAATTAATATAGATTTACCAACATCTAAGCTCAAATTATATAACTGAAGCACACGAAGCATTCTATAAAGCCATACTCAAAAGATTTAAGTGAAGCACAAAGAGCATTCTATAAGGCCATACTCAAAAGATTTAAGTGAAGCACAAAGAGCATTCTACAAATCAATAAAGGGCTATCTCATACTAGCACGGTTCATAAAGGAAAATAAAAGAAAAATAGACACAAAATACGCATATCACGTGAACAAAACAAAAACCAAGGTATACCAATAATTTTTTAAGAAGAAAGATGAGATGCCAACCGGGGCACCCCCAAGCTTAGATGCTTGAGTATCCTTGAAATATTTACTTGGTGTGCCCTGGGGATCCCCAAGCTTGAACTCTCGCCTCTTATTATTCTTCTCATATCAATAACTCCTCGATCTTCGAACACTTCATCCACACAAAACTTAACAAAAAACCTCGTGAGATCCGTTAGTATAATCAAGCAAATCACTACCCTTAGGTACTATTGTAAACTCCTTCCAATTTCATATTAGCATTATATCTATTGTATTCCAACTTCACCATGGTTCATACCCCCCGATACAACCCATAGATTCATCAAAATAAGGGAACAACACATAGAAAACAAAGTCTCTCAAAAACAGGACAACCTGTAGCAATCTGGAAACTTCGTATACTTCTGTAACACCAAAAATTCCAAAAAATTAGGATAAAATAAACCATTAGTATAGCAGTACTTTGTAAACAATTCAGAAACTTTTGACGTTCCAGTAAAAAAATGAAAATTCACGTACTACAGCCAAAGTTTCTGTTTTTGCACAGCACATAAAAAACAAGCAATCTAATCATCCTAAAACCAAAACTTGGCACATATTTTTATAATACAATGGATATATACAAGAGGATAATTGAGAAACTTCCATGAAAAATTCTACATTGTTTCCATGAGCATGAACACAAGTGTTCAAGGTCGACCCTCACTTCTCCAATGCATAACCTTCCAATCACATATCTTTTTGAAAAAGTTTTTATGCATAAGAGGCAAGTAAAATTTTGTATTTTTAATTATTTAAATTTTCTCGTTTTGTTTCACCCACAACTAAAGAAAACAAAAAAAAAATCTACTTAGTGAAGAAAGCAAACAAGCACACACGAGAATATCAATCCCACGCTATTGCTACCCGACAACGGCGCCAAAAAAGAGCTTGATAATCTTGAAGTGCAAGGAATCATCATAGAAATTTCCAAAGGTGGAAGTGCCCACAAGGAGCTAAAGGTAAGATCAATATTCTCTCAAGTCCTATCTGCCACTGATACGACTCTACGTACACCGAACGTTTGCTTCCATCTAAAAACAAGAAATAAAACTACTTGTGCGTATGAAGAGGATAACTTTGCATGATATCGGAGAACTAAAAATATAAAAATAGGTGATGTTAACATAAAGTTAGAATATATTACTATATATTATAAATAACAAGTGCGGAATAATGATGGGTCGGCGTGCAGAATTGTCCTAGGCAATTGTTAACAAGATCGGTAATCATTATTGCAATTTTATATGAGGGAGAGGCATAAGCTAACATACTTTCTCTACTTGATCATATGCACTTATGATTGGAACTCTAGCAAGCATCCACAACTACTAAAGACCATTAAGGTAAAACCCAACCATAGCATTAAAGTATCATGTCCCATATATCCCATACGCAACAACCCCCTTACTCAGGTTTAAGCTTCCATCACTCTAGCAACCCACTATAAGCGAATCATGAACGTATTGCAACACCCTACAGTGGGAAACCTTCACGTGTGCGCGGCATGGAAGGCACCATAGGACAACACCAAAATAAAACATACAACTCAAACCAATCTTGATCATCAATCAACCCGAAAGACAAAAGAAATCTACTCAAAACATCATAGGATGGCAACCCATCATTGGATCATAATATGTGGAATAAAGCACCATGTTCAAGTAGGGGATTACAATGGGGTGCGGGAGAGTGGACCGCATAAAAGAGATGAGGGAGGTGATGAAGATGTTGATCTTGTTGAAGACGATCACTGCGGCGATGGTTCCCCAGGCGGCACTCTGGCGCCACAAAGAGAGGGGGAGAGAGTCTCCCCCTTGTGATTCCTCCTCCATGGCCTCCCCCCTAGATGGGGAGAGGTTCTCCCTCTGGTCCTTGGCCTCCATGGTGATGTTGGCCCCCTCCGGGTTCCTCCTCCATGGCCTCCGATGATGATGGCCCCCTCCGGCAGGGTGCCAGAGAGGGCATCAATTGGTTTCTCATGGCTACACTGGCTTGCGGTGGCGGAACTTCTGATCTAGGTTTCTTTCTGGGTTTTTTGTATTTATATGAATTTTTGGTGTTGGTCTCACGTCAAGGGGGTCCACGAGGTAGCGGCAAGGCAGGAGCACCCTCGGGCGGGGGGGGGGGGGGGGGGGGGGGGGGGCGCGCCCCCCCCCCCTACCTTGTCGTTGCCTCGGGACTCTTCTAGCCCAACTCAGATGCCTCGGGGGTCTCTTTTGGTCCATCAAAAATCAACGTAAATTTTCAGCCCATTCTGAGAACTTTTATTTCTTCACAAAAAATGACACCACGATAGTTCTACTGAAAACATCGTCAGTCCGGGTTAGTTCTAATCAAATCATACCAAAACCATATAAAATTGTTGTAAACATCGCATGAATACTTCATAAATTATAGATACGTTGGACTTTGCCGGTTAGTCCTTATCAGAGTCCGGGTTAGTCCTTATCAGAGTCTTTGCCGATTTCCTTGACTTTCTTCTCCCTCCTGGTGGGAGCTTCCTTTGCTACAACCGCATCTCTGTACATCTTGTCCACACAGGTAACTGCATCTCTCTTGTCTGACGGGATGGTGATGACTCCCATAGGACCGGGCATCTTCAAAGTGTTGTAGGTAGAGTGGGGCGCCACCATGAATTTGGCCAGAGCTGGTCTGCCAAGAATTCCGTTGAATGGCAGGGGAAGTTCAACAACATCGAACACAATATTTTCTGTCATGAAGTCTATTTCCCTGCCAAATGTTACCAGCAAGGTAATCTTTCCCTTCGGCTGGCTCCTTCCTTGGTTGATACCTTGGAATGTGCTAGTCTTCTTCAAGTCCTCATATGGGGGAGCTTCTTCAACACACTAGGAGAAATCAAAATCAAGCCTGCCCCGCCGTCAACCAACATCTTAGTGACCTTGAGGTTGCGGATTGTTGGTGAGACCAACAATGGCAAACATCCTACTGCAGTGGTGTGGTCTGGACGATCCTCAATGTTAAAGATAATGGGCGTGCGGGACCACTTGAGCGGTTGTCATGCCCACTGCTTGAGCCGACGGTGAGAGGAGTGCAAAGGTGCATCTCCATCAATGCACATTGCTTTAGTAGCTTTCTGGAACTCCCGTTCACCGGTTTCATCTTCTTCTTCTTCTTCGCTGCCATCTTCATTTTCTTTCCTCTCACGACCTCTCGTGGGTTTTTCTTTCTGCTGATCAGATTTGCCGCGGTGCCCATTACGACCACCAAGGCCCTTCCCGCTAGCACCATTCTGGTTTTTCTCCTTGTCGTGCCCTCCATATTCAGCTTTCTGTTTCTCAACCAACTGATTGACTTGCTTGCAATCTTGGAGATCATGACCCTTAGTCTTATGGATCTTGCAGTACAGCCCATCGGACTTGCCGGATTTCTCAGCAGCCGCTGCCGCCCGACAATCAGCGCATGTAGCTGCTTCCTTGCCGGGCGTCTCGGTTTTTGCTTTCTTGCCGGTGCTAGGGCCTCCGGCGATCTCGACGACCATCACTGCCTTCTCCTTACGCTTCTTGTTGCGCTTCTTGTTCTTCTTCCTAGGGGTGGATGGGTCATCGTCGTCCTCCGAATCGACTTCGACACCAACCTCTTCCCCTGGAAGTCTCCTCCCTTCTTTAGCACGAGCACACTTATCCGCCAGCGTATAGGGTTCTCTGACGGTCTTGGGCAATCGAACATTCATCTTAGCCCGCATTCTGCGGTTGCACACATTTGTATGAAATGCGGCAATCATAGCTGCCAGGTGTATCTTGGGAATGTTGTGGTGTACTCGGCTAAACCTCTGCACGTATTTGCGCAAGCTCTCTCCTTTCTTCTGCAGAAGGGTTTGCAGGTCACTAGGCCACCCTCGCTCTTGGTGTCCGCCCGTGAAGGCGCCCACGAACTTGTTGCACAAATCTGCCCACGAGAATCCATCGTCCAACAAGTGCATCAGCCTGGACCTCACGTTTGGCTTGAGCGCCAACAAGGAGTAGCTGGCAAGCACCTTTTCATCCCTTCCCCCGGCGGCTTGCACGACAATCATGTAGATGCCAAAAAACTCTGTCGGGTTCAGCTTCCATCGTACTTCTCTGGCAAGTAGGGCTTCAAGGTGCGAGAGGATGGCCACTAGACTTGCCACAGCTCGCGGGTGAAGGCGGGACAACCTACCTCATAAGGCAGGTACCCGCCAGCACTAGGAGCGGGCTCGTCGACATCAGCATCGTTACACCTATCTAATTGACGGCGTGTCTCATGACGCCGCTCAATAGTGATGCAGGCGTCCTCCTTCCTCCTTTCTTTCAACACTTGACATTGATCTTGCTGGAGCCGTGGATCCGAGGAGGCCATTGATACCTCATCATGATCATCAATCCCCTGGGATTGTTGAGCTCGCTGCGGCTGCCCCTGAGTGGGCTGCCATGGAGGGGACTGCATTGTTGGCGCGATCCTCCCATCTTGTCCACCCGCGTGGGCCGCCGGCGTCGCCTGAGGGCGTCGCGATGGCTCCGTGCTTAATGTTTTATTGATCTTTGCAAACCCAAGGAGGCTTTGGATGGTAGCACTCCACTCATCCATCCTGTCTAACACTGGAGGAAAATCCAACAACAGATGAGCTCTCGCCACGGCTTCGGACCCTGTCTTTGGCATGGCATGGGGGGGTGGGGGTGGGAGGGGAACGCGACACTACTCGGCTCCTGGTCGGCCAGGAGGAGCATCGTCAGACCCTCGCCGCCTCAGGCCTGCCTTTGGAGGAGCTTGTCGCAGCTGGAGCTTCTCTTGGTGATTGGGTTCTTGGTCAGCTAGGCCCTTCCCGTGCGGGTGTGGTCGTTGTGGGTCGATGGCGCCGCTTAAGGTGGGATTGCGCTCGTTCGTCGTGGGACATGGCACACGTCTTGTCTCTGCCCCTCCAGGCAGCACGACCGGTGGGTCATTGCTCACACTGGAGTGGGCATCGGCGTCATTTTGGTTGTGGACGCCGGCGGGGTGAGCGGGAGGAAGTTGCATGTCTCCGTGACCTGCGTCGGCGGAAGTGTGATCGGTGGCGTGTTGAGGAGGCTCGGCCACGCCCGCGGCCCTGGCCCCCGCCTTAGCCACAATGCGAGCGTTATCGGCACCGCCCGCCTCGCCGGTTCCTACCACCGTTGCCGCGGCGCCTGCAACTACGTGTGACGAAGCCTTGAAGGTGGAAGAATGCGCCCCTGCCCTACCCCTTTTCTTGGGGGCCATGGATGATGAAGATTGATGAAGGTCGATGGGCTGGCTACTACTTCAGGTTCGCACAAGCAACGCCCCCTACCTGGGGGCATGGGTGCCCCTTTGTGGTTCGGCATGGGGGCGACCACATTGCACAGAGAAAAAGCAGTGAGGTGCAGTGCGGCGATGGACTCTCTCTCTCTTTACCCAGGTTCGGGCCGCTTTGCAGCATAATACCCTACTCCTGCTGTGGTGGATTGATCTGGAGGAACACGAAGGCTCGACGCGCTCTAGCCCGGCAAGGTGCCTCAGGACGTGAGCTTACAAGTGCTGTGGGATCTAAAGTTCGAACCCTTTGCTAGGTTGCCTCGGGCCTGTTTTTATAGGTTAAGGGTGACCGTAGTGGCAAAACAGTCATTTGGGTGTGATTAGATAGCTAACAGTGCTATCATACCTAACTCTGGCAATTAGGACAAAGTGCATTAAATGCACTTCTAGGTGTCATGCCAAGGGTGAATCCCAGCAAGCCTGTCGCGCCGCTTATCTGGCCCTTCTTTTTAGCTTGACACGCCTCCTGGACGGGTGTCAATAAAGCTAACCTCTTCTCCTTGAAGCTGCCATGTGCTCGATAGGATCCACCTGGTTGCTTAGCACCTTGACACCGCACCGATTAGTGACTTGGGTGCAGTGAGGTGGAGCGGTGGCATGTTGTTGAAGGTCCCTTGTTGAAGGAGCTTGGCGGGGTTCTATCTTGGTGGCCCCGACACATTGTTGAGAGGTTGCACTGGCGAAAGTACGGACCCTAGGCCTTGTTTTTAAGCATTGCAATACCGTTTTTGTGCCTGTTTACTATTTGCTACCTTGCTGTTTTTATTTATTCAGATTATAAAAATATATTTCTACCATCAATATTACACTTTTATCACCATCTCTTCGCGGAACTAGTGCACCTATACAATTTGCCATTGTATTGGGTGTGTTGGGGACACAAGAGATTTCTTGTATTTGGTTGCAGGTTCATTTGAGAGAGACCATCTTCATTCTACACCTCCCACGGATTGATAAACCTTAGGTCATCCACTCGAGGGAAAATTGCTACTGTCCTACAAAACTCTGCGCTTGGAGGCCCAACACGTGTCTACAAGAATAAAGTTGCGTAGTAGACATCAAGATCTTTTCTAGCGCTGTTCCCGGGGAGGTGAGTGCTTGAAGGTATATCTTTAGATCTTGCAATTGAATCTTTTAGTTTCTTGTTTTATCACTAGTTTGGTTTATAAAAGAAAACTACATAAAAAATGGAATTGAGGTTGCATCATGTTATTGATCATCTTTATAATATCTTTCTTGAAAATGACGGTTCGGAAAATTGTGCTCAATTGTTAGAAGAAGAAGTCAATAAAATGCTTGGCACAAAATATTTGAATGATGAGCATGATTGCAATGTTGTTATATGAATTCTTTGAATATCCAAAATGCTAATGATGATTGCAGAAGTCATGAAAAAAATGTTTCTTATAAGCATGCCACTTTTTGCGGAGTGAATTGGGAGTGCAATTGTGCACCAAAAATGGAAGATAGATTCTGTAAGAAGCATAAATATTTAGAAACAAGAAAGTTGCAAGAGAGGCTAGATGATTGTGCTGAAAGATTTTTTTCGCCATCCTTGTGAACTTTGCAATGAACATGGTCATGTAAACCTCCAATGCAAATTCTTTCATGATCAAGTCGTGTCCAAAAATTGTGATAACTTGATTACCCTTGAGAATCATAAAGAGCTTAGTCTTCTTTTGGGGTATGAAGAAATGAAATGCATAACTAAGGGTATTCCAAAATTTAATCTCGAGAGATTTCTTGATTTTGGTCTAGAGGAAATTTATATGTTTTGTGTGGTAAATTGCATTGAGAGTCCTTATATTGCCAACTATCTAAAGTCAAGAGAACAAATATAGTATGAAGAGAGTACTAATGAAAGGGAAAATATTTCCCAAAACCCTCCTAGTGTTTATTATGATGAATTGGGTAACAAGGAGGAGCTTCCTATCCAACCAATCTCATCAATAAGAAGCTTGAAAAGATTAATTAAACCCACACATGATGTGGTGAAGAAGAAGAAAAGAAGAAAGAAGAGAGGTAAAAAGGTATCTCTCCCAAATAATGTTGCTCCTATTATTGTTGTGCCTCATGAAAATGAATCAAAAATAATTGTGGAAGATGATGCACTTGATGATGATATTGCTTCTGTGTCTTATGGCACAGTGACCGAGAGCACTATTGATGATGATTTTGTTATGCCTATTGCTTGTTGTGATGATTATGATTGGGAAGATAATGATACCTCTTATATTATTGGAAATATTTTTGGCACCAGCTCAGGAAATTATGATGATAGCAATTGTTATACCGTTGGTGCCATTCATACTATTAATGATGAGAATGATTATGCTTATGTTTGATGAGTATGATATGTTTGAAGATTTATTTGCTACAATTAATGTTTGTCCCAAGTTTGGGGAGGCTATGTTTAATGAAGATGATCTTTTTAGTCCCCCTCCTTTGATTGATCAGACTTATTTTGATGATAGCATGTCTCCATTTATGATGATTACATTGATAAAAATGGGTTTGGAAGAGTGTCAACTCTAGGTAGTAGTGATCTCACTATTTTGGAGGGTGTTGAATCTCATTACAATATTTATGAAAGTGGATTTGGAGAGGTCATGACTTTATTTAGTGATACATCCACTATTTTGGAAGAGGTTTCAACTGACTATGGTAATAAAGTTGCTTTCGATGATGATTATTATGATGACATGTATGCCATAGAGAGTAAAGAATTTCTATGCTTGTGGATCATGAAAAGAATGATTTATGTAATGGATATATTGATGAATCTATTCATTATGCTAATGAAAATTATTATGAGAGAGGAACTTATGATTCATGATGTTCTCTTTGTCTTCCAATTCTTATCTTTTATGTGAACATCATTGAAATCATCATGCCTAGCTTAAAATGCATTAAAGAAAAACGCTTGTTGGGAGGCAACCCAACACTTTTACTTACTATTTTTGTGTGTTCACATGGTTATGCTACTGTATTAATCATGTTTTATAGCTTTTATTTCAATAAAGTGCCAAGTAAAGCCTTTGGGATCATGTTGGGTGATAGTTGATTTGATCTCGCTGAAAAACAGAAACTTTTGCGCTCAGGAAAACATTTCTGATTTTTAACAGAAGCATGATCAAATTCTGATTCTTTTTGAAAAAGCTTAATAGAAAAATTTCTCAGGTTTTCCTAATTTTTCAATTTTTTTGGAGTAGCATAAGTATGGTTTGAGTACAGATTACTACAGACTGTTCTGTTTTTGACAGATTCTGTTTTTAATGCATAGTTTGCTTGTTTTCTAGTTTCTATGGCTTATATTGCTCAATATAAATTGTAGAAATGATATGCTACAGTAGGAATTGTGTGAGAACAATTATGAATCTTGTCTTTTGCAGTACCAAAAGTGGAATGGTTTGCTCTTTATCATACTAACCTATCTCACAAAGTTCCATTAAGTTTTGTGTGATTGAAGTTTTCAAGTTTTGGGCGAGATATCGATATGAGGAGAATAAGGAGTGAAAATAACCTAAGCTTGCGGATGCCCAAGTCACCCCAAGGAAATATTCAAGGAAGATCCAAGCAACTAAGCTTGGGGATGCCCCCGAAGGCATCCCCTCATTCGTCTCCAACATTATCGGTAAGCTCACTTGGAGCTATGTTTTCATTCGTCACATGATATGAGTTTTACTTGGAGCGTCAATTTATTTTGTTAGGATTTGCTTGTTGTTATTTATAATAATGTTTTGCATCTTTTATTTCAATAAAAGTGGCAATGATAGCCTTTGCCATGCTTATTTTGTAAGTATACATGTTGCTGTTTGAAAATAGAAAGTTTACCGCTGTTACAAAAATTCCCTAGAAAAGTCAGAATGTGATAAAATGTTGAAACTTTTTGCAAAATGAGCTCTGATAAATTTTTTATAGTGCGTAAATTTCATAACTTTTGGATTTAGGGAAGTATTGATACTCTTGCATTCTTTACAGACTATACTGTTTTGGCAGATTGCTGTTATGTTTGCATTGTTTGCATATGTTTGCTTGTTTAATGATTTATTTGAGGATAGGAGTATTACATATGCAGAGGCATTTAGTATGCAATGTTGAATAATAATTTTATTGATTTTCTACATTATAGAATGATAAGGTTTTTGCATTGGTTTATACTAACTTATCTCACGAGTTCTTGTTGAATTTTATGTGGATGAAGCTTTTGAGATTTAGGAAAACCGTGATATGAGAGGAATTAAGGAGACACGAAAGCTCAAGCTTGGGGATGCCCAAGGAATCCCAAGATAATATTCAAGAAGTATCAAGCATCTAAGCTAGGGATGCCCTGGTAGGCATCCCACCTTTCTTCTTCAACAATTATAGGTTAGTATCGGTTGAGCCTAAGTTTTTGCTTCTTCACATGAGTTGTGCTATTCTTAGAATGTCATTTTTTATTGCTGTTTTAATAAAATACTTAGATATGAAAGTTTTAATAAGAGAGAGTCCACACATAGCTATCTATTTACTTAAGTACTCATTTGATCTTCACTTATATCTTTTTGGAGTAGCTTGTCATTTACTCTTGTGCTTCACTTATATCCTATGAGTAAATTGTTGAATAAAGTGAATGTCGTGAAGTTGAAATCATTTCATGCCTAGTGGTATCTTCACATTGCATTTAGAAAGTGAAATCTTTCGTGGCTTGACAATCACAATATTGGTCGTACCAGCAATTCATGAATAATTAGTATAAGGAAGAGAACTTTCACATGCAAATACACTATCAATGGAAATCTTTTGTGGTTGTGAGACCCCATCAAAATATTATATGCCAAAATTGTTGATGTTAGACAAGGAAGACAACGTAATGGTTTATGTTTGTTCATATTCACATAGAAGTTATATTGTCATAGATCCTTCAACATGTGGTGCTTTCCCCCCATCTTTGCTAGCCAAAAATTCCGCACCAAGTAGAGATACTACTTGTGCATACAAAAACCCTTAAATCCAAATCCTATTTTCAAGAGTCCACCATACCTACCTAAGGATTGAGCAAGATCCTTCAAGTAAGTTGTCATTGGTGCAATAAGGCAATAAAAATTGCTTCTAAAAGTGTGAGATCATTTAGTGTAAGAGAAAATTGAGCGTTGTACGAACTTGTGATGGAAAAGTAATAAAATCAACGGACTGCATAATAAAGGTTGCTATCATAAGGGGCAATATAGCATGATGTTATTTTGCACTAAGGGGTTGAGCATACAAACAAATAAGTGCATGGCAACCTCTACTTCCCTCTGCGAAGGGCCTACCTCTTACTTTTATGTATTTACTTTTATACAAAGAGTCAAAGTTCTTCTCTCTATTCATTTTTATTTTTCTCTTTTGGCAAGCATCATGTGGTGAGGAAAGATCTAGGCACATATGTCTAGTTGAATATGGGTAGCATGAGTTATTATTGTTGACATCGCCCTTGAGGTGAGTACGTTGGGAGGCAAAACAATAAGCCCCTATCTTTCTATGTGTCCGGTTGAAACGTTTTGCTCATGTGTACAAGGTGAGTGTTAGCAATCATAAAAGACTATATGATAGTTGAGTATGTAAAGCTCTTACATAAACTCTGTTGAATAATTTGAATTGCAATTGCTTGGTGACTAAGAACATAGGTTGTTGATTTTCAAGAGAGTTCATTGTTTGAACTTTAACATGTGAATTGGTTGCCACTATAACATGAGAATTTTAATAAGAAATAATTGATGTTATGATGCTAGGAAAAGTGATTGAAATTATCATTGATCAAACTTATGCACTTTGCTAGCATTCACACTTCATAAATTATTTCTTTTATCATTTACCTACTTGAGGACGAGTAGGAATTAAGCTTGGGGATGCTGATACGTCTCCAACGTATCTTTAATTTACGAAGTATTCATGCTGTTATTTTATCATTCTTGGGTGTTTTACAATCATTTTACAGCAACTTTATATCATTTTTTGGGGACTAACCTATTGACCCAGTGCCCAGTGCCAGTTACTGTTTTTTGCTTGTTTTTTACATTGCAGGAAATCAATATCAAACGGAGTCCAAACACCGCGAAACTTTACGGAGAGTTTTTTGGACCAGAAGGAACCCAATGGGCCAGAGCTGCACCTGGGGGGTGCCCCGAGGGGGGTACAACCCACCAGGGCCCGCCAGGGCCCCTTGGCATGCCCATGTGGGTTGTGCCCACCTCGGTGGCCTCCTGTACCCCTTCTCTACACTATAAATTCCCAAATATTCTGAAACCCTTCGGGGTTAACCTAGATGAGAAGTTCCGCCGCCGCAGGGCTCCATAGCCACCGAAAACCAATCTAGACCCATTCCGGCACCCTGCCAGAGGGGGAATCATCTCCAGTGGCCATCTTCATCATCCCGGCGGCCACCACGATGAGGAGGGAGTAGTCCACCCTCGGGGCTAAGGGTTTGTACCAGTAGCTATGTGTTTAATCTCTCTCTCTCTCATGATCTATATCATGGGCTTTGTTAATATAGTCGGATCATATGATGTTTCTCCCCTCTATACTCTTGTTGTGATGAATTGAGTCTTTACCCTTTAAAGTTTTGTCTTGTCGGATTGAATATTCAGAGATGAGAACACATGATATATGTCTTGCGGTATGAATACTTTAGGTGACAATTGGGGTTTCTTATTGATTCACTTGATATATGTTATGGCATTCAACCCACGGATTCCGGCGGTGATATTGGGGTAATCTATGCATAGGGGTTGATGCATGTTTTTATTATCTTGTCTCCGACGAAAACTTTGGGGGTCTCTTTATAGTTCTTTGTGTTGATTGAGTATTATGAATATGAACTTGCTTTGGTGTTATCTCAGTACGGACTCTAGGATAGATCGAACGGAAAAATAGTTTTGTGTTATTTTAGTACGGACTCTTGAATAGATCGAACGGAAAGAATAGCTTTGAGGTGGTTTAGTACCCTACAAACAATTCCTATCTTTTGTTCTCCGCTAATAGGAACTCGGGAGTGATTTTTCGTTACAATTTGAGGGATAATCATATGATCCAACTATGTTAGCATTGTGGAGAGGTTGCACTGGCGAAAGTACGGACCCTAGGCCTTGTTTTTAAGCATTGCAATACCTTTTTGTGCCCGTTTACTATTTGCTACCTTGCTGTTTTTATTTATTCAGATTATAAAAATATATTTCTACCATCAATATTACACTTTTATCACCATCTCTTCGCCGAAGTAGTGCACCTATGCAATTCGCCATTGTATTGGGTGTGTTGGGGACACAAGAGATTTCTTGTATTTGGTTGCAGGGTCGTTTGAGAGAGACCATCTTCATCCTACACCTCTCACGGATTGATAAACCTTAGGTCATCCACTCGAGGAAAATTGCTATTGTCCTACAGAACTATGCGCTCGGAGGCCCAACATGTGTCTACAAGAATAAAGTTGCATAGTAGACATCACGCGGCTCCTTAGTTTCTTCTTATTTTCCAACTTCGGCGCCATGTTAGCAGGGGAGAGCTGGGAAGGTGAAGAGGCCAAGGAAGCGCACGACAAGCAATGAAGATGGAGCTATGCTGGGGGCGGCGGCCACTAAGCACGGCGAATATCAAGGTTGCGTGGGGAAGTGGGGGCGCCCACGTCCCATCAGTCGCCACACGTCGACCAAGGCCGCAGGTGGTTGGGGCCCGTGGCGCTCCACACTTTCCCTTTGGCTTCGCCCTTAAGCCAAGTTCGAGTGTGCCTTGGGCCCGGAGTTACTATCGGCATCCTGGGAATGGGGGTACCCAGACTTGCCTGCCTGTGGCCCGCGACATGGCTCCATGAGCGGCCCGGTACGTCCCAGTTTCGGCAGCAACAACACAAGACCCTCGCGAGGGGCCAAGCCTCGCGAGGCGAGCGACACCAAGACCTTCCCAGGGGGCGGCCTCACCAGGCTGGCTCCCGAGGAGCGGTGATATCAAGGCAAGGTGTACCTCATGAGGTTCACATGACGTGAGCCATGACGACCAAGGCCAGGCGGGCGCCAAGGAGCGCAGCGTACTAGTTTCCCCTTTGGTGCCAAGGGGGCAAGCACAGGCGCGGAGTCCTGAGGAATCATGCAAAGGTTTCCATATTGGTGCAACAAGACCAAGACCGCCAGGACGACAGGACAGAGGTCATCACTGAGCCCACTACAACGTCACCACCAGAGCCTTTGCAGGCGAAGACTACTTTTGTCAGGATAACTTGTACTAGCTGTCTCCCTTTGAATTTGGCCGTTGTGGGATCCCTTCCTGCCTACATTTGGGAAGAGGACCGATGCCACTATAAATAGGACTTAGCCACCACCCGAGGAGAGGGCGGATCATTTGAACTATCCTCACACCCACCAGCTCATTGAGCTCAAGAACACCTCACTTCATGAGGTCATTCATCCACTGTACTAGTTCATCCTCAGCCCCTCGAGGCAATCCACCACAAAGCTGGAGTAGGGTATTACACCGCAAGGTGGCCCAAACCAGGATAAACTACCGTGTCTCTTGTCCATTGGGTTCATCGAGCTAGGCTGTGGAATTGTTGGGCCGGCAGGTTGGGAAGAAGGAGTCCTTCGTACGCACCCCAGTGTTCTCTCAAGGGTCTGCGGAGCCCGAAATCCGACAGGCGCGCCCCCCTAACCGGTCCGGGTGCCCAGCCCCTCCTAGAGCATCTACCCCCGGGTGCCCGGGACCCTTTACCTTGGGTGCCCGGACTCACCACCGTGCCTATGCATTTTCTGGGACAAATGACCCATGTACCCTTGTTTTACCCCCAATTAGTCCCTAGCCTATATAAACTCTTCCCCTAGTGATGAGGACATCCCTACTCCTTTACCATCATTTTCAATTAAAGATGATATTGCACAAGACAAGTCCATTGAAATCAGAATTGGACCAATTACAAGAGCACGTGCAAAACTACTTGAACAACAGGTGAATTCACTCTTAGTTGAATCTGACATTTGTGTTAATCAGAATTTTATGCTGCCTAAGTCTTTGCATATTTGTATGATTAGATTTGAAGGGAAGGCAAGCTTGGCACGTGGTGAAGAATTTTAGCAAGAAGAACTTCTACTGATGTCTAATATCAGCAAGTGCACGAGTGAGGAGAGGGAGGCAGGTGCACAACATAAACAGAAGGGAGATCAGAACCGGACTCGGATTGATAGCCAGGAGGCCCGCAATTGATATACGTGCAGAATCCGTGTCCGTGCTCCGAATAAGGCATTTAAATATAATTTGGAAAGCTTCACTTGTGTGCTTTCCAAATTGTATACTCGCAGCCCGCGATTCACGGTGACCGAGTCACAGTCACCAAAAAATACGGCGGTTGTTTCTGCCAGTTTTTCTAGATAGATTCGTTTAAGTTAGGAAAGTTAGAGATAAGTTGGATTTCGACCCCAACACTATGTTGGACGTCCAGGGGTCTTTATATACCCTTGTAAGTCATGGCTTTTAGGGCTAGATCACGTTTTGATTAAACTCATATCAGACTGAATTGCTTTAAGCATTCCTCTATACTCATATTCCTCTTTGCATGGATCAGGAATATTTACCTACACCAAATTTGTTTCGATAGGGTGTATTTGCTACTGAAAGTCAAGTGCTATCTGTCGTCCCATTGGGAATTGGGAGATTGCAGAACCGCTTCGTGGTCGACGGCTACATGCGCAAGTGTGTGGTGTTGCAAATATCCATAGGGTTGAAGATCTGTTGCATTGGCAACGGGGGAACAACCGGAGAGTTCGAGAGCATCTCACAAGTTATCCAGCAAGTTCATCATCGACATCATCCGCTCACTGAGAAGATCGGGCCACCCCATATCATCTTGGTATCAGATTTCCAACGTTATCTCGGTGAGCATCCACCAATCCTTAGATTAGTTTTGTTTTCGTCCTATATAGAAAAAGCCATACAAAAATATTAGGGTTTTGAGTTTTTGCCATAGCCTAGATAGCATCGGTTCCAAGTTTTGGTTGCTGATCGAGTCTTTTATTGGCATAACTTACTTTCTGATTTGAGTTGTTGTAGATTGTATAGGTTTTCCTTTTCTCACGTCGGAGTCATTTGGTTGCTGTCAAGTCTATTGGTCCGAGTTAGATTTTGTTTGGTTTGATTAACTATCCGAATCAGATTGTGTTTCATTTGATAACCATAGTCAGCCTTTCTTATTTTGCGTAGTACTTTCCTATTGATACTAGCATATCCTTTGCTCTACGGGCTGCTCATATAGGAATTTGGAGAGTGCATCTTTTGTTTTGGCAGAATCAGATTGGTTACTAATTGCTCAGGTTACTGAAAAAAAGAGAAAGAAATCAAAAGAGAAAGAAAAAGAAAACGAAAAAAGGAGGAAAAGAAAGCTACACGTGGAAGTTGTATATATTTTTGGAGAGTTTGTTCAGTTTTTCTGCCATGTTCTTTGCACTAGTAGATTGAGAAATCTTGTGCCTGTATAATATCGGTGATTTGCTAGCGTCTCTCCTGTGCATTTGCAACACGAGCATTACTCCGACATTCCAGAATTTTGAGATCAGTTTCAGAGTTGCATTTGCCCCACTTATCTCCACCGTGTGTGTTTCCGTGGGTCTCTATCATACGATCAGCACTAGGATTTGTGAATTGGTGTTGATAGGTATTCCAACCAAGCTCCACCATATACCCTGTTTGTTGTGTGATAGTTTCACCCTCGGTATTCGCTACATCACATCTGTGCACGTTCTGCCCATACAAGTTGGTAAGCTTTTCTAATTCACTTTGGAACGGTAAGATACCTTGTTTCTTTCAGTTTTGAGTGAGTTGAGAGTTTTCCACATACACTATATTTTCTGTGAGTACTAATCACCTAATCATGTCTGACGAGTCTTTTGATGTACAACAGAAAAATGATCCTAAATCCGTGGTGCATTGGAATGAATATGAAGCTCTTATCATCTTCAGTGACAAATTCAGTGTGCAACCGATCCTATAAATGAGAATGTGCAGAACATGGAGTTGGACCTCAAGGATGCCACAGAAACCATCACATCAACACAACGGCAAGTTACTGAAATTCAGGGGACTCTAGTTAACTTGCAGCAAGCTATGGCTGCGTTGCAATAGTCCGTCGATCGCCAACAGAATCAGCAGCGTGATGATGATGATGGTGAAGCTAGTGTTCATGGTGGTAATGATGGTGTTGCAGCTGCTAATGCTGCCAATGTCCAAGGGGCTGCAGCACGTCGTGCACAATTGTAGCAAGCTAATCGGGACCAGCAAGCTCCACACGAGCCGGTTGTTGCTGGTCAAGATGGTGGTCGTGGTAATGGAGGCCGTGGTGGTGGCTGTGCTGCTGCCATGCCCGTAGGCCGTGGATTTGCTCCTCTTGGTGCACGCCGTCGATTTGATGATGATGCTTTTGCACAACCAGCCAACCGTGATGATGATGGTCTGGGCAAACCAAAGTTTACCGTCCCCAAGTTTGTTGGTTCTACTTATGTTGCAGAGTACCTTAATTGGGAGCTAAAGGTGGAAAAATTATGGCGCATGCATGTGTACACCGAGGATAAAAAAATAAAACTTGCATCTTCTGAATTTGATGACTATGCTTTGCTTTGGTGGGATAATATTGTACAGTCCAGAATTGAAGATGGTGAACGTCCCATTGTTACATGGAGAGCTATGAAGGAAGAGATGCGTGCTCGCTTTGTTCCACACAATTATATTCGTTCTCTTTATGACAGATTGCAGAATTTGAGGCAAGGTACTTCTTCCGTGGATGAATATTTTCAGGAGATGGAGCTTATTATGCAGCGTGCTAGAGTGCGTGAAGAGCCTGAACAAACAGTGCAGTGATTTCTCTCTGGTCTGAACTATAACATCAAGCGTATTGTTCGTCTTCACCAATATTATGACATGACAGATTTGTTACACCAAGCACGTGAGGCTGAATTGCAAGTGGCTGAGGATGCTAAGTTTACATCTCGCACAACAGCGAGTAGATGTCATTTTACACCATGAACAACACCTAGTATGGAGCCTACTCCTAGTTCCACTTCTGGTTTTTGGTGGTAATGTTTCTTCCAAATCAGATTTGGTGATCTCTAATGCGAAGAAACGGGCGCAACCTGCTGCTAGTGCTACTGGTTCTACTAATTCTATAGCAAGAAACAGGGACATGAGTTGTCATACATGTGGTGGAAGGGGTCATTTTAAGAGAGATTGTCCCAATAAAAAGGTTATGTTGATTAATGAGGATACAACAGAATATGAAACCGGTGATGACGCTGACCCTGATTCTGAAATTTGGGAGGAAGATGAAGATGGTTCAATAGATGCTTATGCTACACACTATCCTACAATTGTTTGCTTGCCCAAAGTGCTAAGTGTTACGCCTGGTCCTGCAGAACAGCGGTGCAATTTGTTTCAAACAAAGGCCGTTGTTGGTCTTGGTAAGGCATGCAAGGTTATAATTGATGGTGGTAGTTATCATAATTTGGCTAGTAAGGAGTTATGCCAAAAGCTGAAATTGAAATATTTACCGCACCCCAATCCATATTTTATTCAGTGGCTAAGTGATAGTGGAGAGATGAAGATCAGCCACATGGTGCGTGTGGAATTTCAGATCGGACCATATAAAGACACCATTGAGTGTGATGTGGTTCCTATGACCGTGTGTCACTTGTTGTTGGGACGCCCATGGCAGTATGATAGAGATGTCCGCCACAATGGGAGAGCCAACACATATCATTTAAATTGGCGTGGCAAGGAGGTTACTTTGAGGCCTATGACACTGCAGCAAATTGTAAATGAATGTCGTCAAAAAATTGAAGTGAATCTTGAAAAAGAGAGTGAGAGATTAGATAGGCGAGAGACTACATTTCTGGTGAGTGAGAGCCACAAGCCAAATCTGAGTAATCAAAATAAATGTGAGGGAGTGGATTCCTTAGTTATGTTAGCCACCAAATCTGATTTGAGAGAGCTTCGTGAGGATCCCACTACTGTACCACTTGTTATGTTGTGCAAGGGTCAAATTTTGGTTTCTAACGACATGAACCCTCTATCTATTGGTGTTTCTAATGTATTGCAAGAATTTAGCGATGTGTTCGGAGGAGGTACCCGCTGGTTTACCACCATTGCGAGGTATAGAGCATCAAATTGATTTGATACCAGGAGCATCACTGCCCAATAGAGCACCATACCACACCAACCCCGAGGAAAGAAAGGAAATTCAGCAACAAGTACAAGAGCTTCTAGACAAAGGTTACATTCGCGTGAGCTTAAGTCCTTGTGTTGTTCCTGTAATTTTAGTTCCTAAGAAAGATGGTACATGGTGCATGTGCATAGATTGTAGAGCTATAAATAACATCACTATTCGATATCGTCATCCTATTCCATGTTTAGAAGATATGTTAGATGAATTGAGTGGTGCTGCTGTTTTCTCTAAAATTGATTTGCATAGTGGTTATCATCAAATTAGGATGAAAGAAGGGGATGAATGGAAGACAACCTTTAAAACATGCCTTTTGGGTTAACTAATGCACCTAGTACTTTCATGAGATTAATGAACCATGTTTTGAGGCATTTCATTGGTAAATTTGTGGTTGTATATTTTGATGATATACTTATTTACAGCCGCAATGAATCTGAACATAGTGATCATATTCAACAAGTTTTGCAAGTGTTGCGTGATGCTCAGTTATATGGTAATCTTGATAAGTGCACATTTTGCAAAGATAAGGTCATATTTCTCGGATATGCTGTTTCTAAGCATGGAGTTGAGGTAGATGAATAAAAAATAGAAGCTATTAAAAATTGGCCTACTCCTCTGAATGTTAGTCAAGTATGAAGCTTTCACGGTCTTGTTGGTTTCTATAGACGTTTTGTGAAATATTTCAGTACTATTGCTGCAACTTTGAATGAACTCACAAAAAAGGGTGTTGATTTTGTGTGGGGCGCAGCCCAAGATAATGCTTTTGATGAGATGAAACGTCGTTTGACTGCTGCACCTTTGCTTATACTTCCTGATTTCACTAAACAATTTGAGATTGAATGTGATGCTAGTGGAATTGGTATTGGAGGTGTGTTGATGCAAGAGGGTAAACCGATTGCATATTTTTCTAAAAAACTTAATGGTGCACAATTGAACTATCCTGTTTATGATAAAAAATTGTATGCTCTAGTTCGTGTCCTTGAGGTTTGGCAACATTATTTGTGGCCAAAAGAATTTATCATACATTCTGATCACGAGGCTCTGAAATATTTGAAAAGCCAATCCAATTTGAACAAATGTCATGCAAAATGGGTTGAATTTATTGAATCTTTCCCATACATCATGAAATGCAAAAAGGGTAAAGATAATGTTGTTGCTGATGCTCTTTCTAGGAAAAACATGTTGTTGACACAATTGGATGTTCAAGTTCCTGATTTAGAGAGTTTGCGTGATTTATATGCCACTGATCCTGATTTTTCAGCACCATATAAATTGTGTTCAGATGTAAAAGCATGGGAAAAATATCACATACATGATGGCTATTTATTTAGAGCTAACAAACTATGTGTTCCAGAATCGTCCGTGCGTTTGCTATTGTTGCAGGAATCACATGCCGGCGGTTTGATGGGTCATTTTGGATGTGAGAAGACTTTGCTTATGCTCGCTGATCACTTTTATTGGCCTAAGATTAAGCGTGATGTGGACAGATTTTTGAAGCTTGCATTACTTGTAATAAGGCAAAGTCTAAGCTGAAACCTCACGGTTTGTATACTCCTCTCGCTACTCCTACTACACCATGGGAAGACATAAGCATGGACTTTGTGTTAGGATTGCCTAGGACCAGGAGAGGACATGATTCAATTTTTGTGGTAGTTAATCATTTTTCTAAGATTGCACATTTTATTGCCTGCCACAAAAGCGACGATGTGTCGCACATTGCTAATCTGTTTTTCAGGGACATCGTGCGCTTACATGGAGTACCAAAGACGATTGTTTCTGATCGTGACTTGAAGTTTATGAGCTATTTCTGGAAGACACTTTGGGGAAAGGTAGGGACAAAGTTACTATTCAGCACTACTTGTCATCCCCAAACAGATGGGCAAACAGAGGTGGTAAATCGCAGACTATCCACATTGTTGCGATCCATGATAAAGAAGAACCTGCTTGAATGGGAGGAGTGTTTACCACATGTGGAGTTTGCATATAACAGGGCGGTACATTCCACAACTCAGTTCTGTCCATTTGAGGTGGTCTATGATTTTAAGCCAATTACACCACTTGATTTGCTGCCCCTTCCAATTCAAGAGAGAGTGAACATGAATGCATCCAAGAGGGAAGATTTCATGAGGAAGATACACGAGAAGACTAAAGAATCCATTGAAAATAAGGGCAAGTACACGACTAATCGTGTTAATAAGAAGAGAAAGGAGGTGCTGTTTCAGCCGGGCGGCATGGTGTGGGTACACTTACGCAAGGATAGATTTCCTGAACGGCGCAAGTCCAAGTTGAAACCAAGAGGTGATGGACCATATAAAGTGCTTTCCAAGATTAATAATAATGCATACAAAATTGATCTTCCAACTGAAGAGTTTGGCGTGAGTAATACGTTCAACGTCGCTGATTTGATGCCATATACTGGAGAAGACCTTGGTGCGTCACGGTCGACGCCTTTTCAAGGGGGGGGGAGGATGATGAGGACATCCCTACTCCTTTACCATCATTTTAAATTAAAGATGATATTGCACAAGACAATTCCAATGAAATCAGAATTGGACCAATTACAAGAGCGCGTGCAAAACTACTTGAACAATAAGTGAATTCACTCTTAGTTGAATCTGACATTTGTGTTAATCAGAATTTTATACTGCCTAAGTCTTTGCATATTTGTATGATCAGCTTTGAAGGGAAGGCAAGCTTGGCACATGGAGAAGAAGAATTGCAGCAAGAAGAACTTCTACTGATGTCTAATATCAGCAAGTGCACAAGGGAGGAGAGGGAGGCAGGTGCACAACATAAACAAAAGGAAAATCAGAACCGGACTCGGATTGACAGCCAGGAGGCCCGCAATTGATATACGTGCAGAATCCGTGTTCGTGCTCCGAATAAGGTGTTTAAATACAATTTGGAAAGCTTGCCTCGTTTGCTTTCCAAATTGTATACTCACAGCCCGCGATTCGCGGTGACCGAGTCGCAGTCACCAAAACAATACGGTGGTTGTTTCTGCCAGTTTTTCCAGATAGATTCGTTCAAGTTAGGAAAGTTAGAGATAAGTTGGATTTCGACCCCAACACTATGTTGGATGTCCAGGGTCTTTATATACCCTTGTAAGTCGTGGCTTTTAGGGTTAGACCACGTTTTGATTAAACTCATATCAGACTGAATTGCTTTTAGCATTCCTCTGTACTCATATTCCTCTTTGCATCAATCAGGAATATTTACCTACACCAAATTTGTTTCGATAGGGTGTATTTGCTATTAAAAGTCAAGTGTTATCTGTCATTCCATTGGGAGTTGGGAGATTGCAGAACCGCTTCGTGGTCGGCGGCTACGTGCGCAAGTGTGTGGTGTTGCGAATATCCATAGGGTTGAAGATCTGTTGCATTGGCAACAGGGGAACAACCGGAGAGTTCGAGAGCATCTCACAAGTTATCTAGCAAGTTCATCATCGACATCATCCGCTCACTGAGAAGATCAGGCCACCCCATATCACCTAGCTCATTTGATATGTTAGCAAAGTATTTGATAGACACTAGAGAGCTTTGCTCCTTGTATCCCCTCCTCTTGGAGATCAAGCCCCCACTCTTGGAAGAATCCTTGTGGATTATCAAGGCCTCCTCTTGGAGAAGATCAACATCAAGACCTCATCTCCGAGGACTGGGAAGAACTTTACCCTAGTACTATTTCCCTTGAATTGTTCTTGTATGTTTGTGGATCTCATGTATGCTACTCTAGTGGATGTGTTATTTGGGTTTGTTTGAGTGATCTCCCTATTGTGTTCTTGTGTGCTCATCACTTTTCCCACCTCCAAGTGTGAAAAGGTCCCCTCTAGGGTTTCACCCTACAACATCTTGGCATCATGAGCAAGGTTGATTCACATCTTGGAGTCCCATCCCCCCATTTGCTAGCTTGATTTGGTAGTTTTTCGTCCTAATTCGAAAATCTCCACAAAATAGCCCCGAAATTTTTTCTTGCAATTTCTTGGATCTTGTGAGATTTGGTTGTTTTGGTCCATGGATTTGTTGTTTGGCAAGTGGATCTAGCCCCTACCCATCAATACCCACCCTTCCCACCATGAAATCCACTAAATTTGGCCATCCCCCCCCCCCAAAATCACCCAAATTCGACACCCCAAGCACCCGCACCCCGAACACCCAGGTGCCCTCACCCCCGGGCTGTTTGCCCCTGACCACCCCGGGCACCAGCACCCCCCAAAATCAGCCCACCAACAACACCATTTTGGCAATAACTTGCACTTCCCAAGTCCGTTTTTCGTGTTCTTAGCTCTTTTGGAAGCTCTTGACATCCCCCATACACATATATCATTGCCACCACCATTTGCCTCCATAAAAAATTTCACCATAAAAACACCCACCTTCCGCATTTGGCCGATTTTGACTTGCGGTTTCCGTTTCCTAAGGTGTTTCGGCTACTTAGGAACATGTGACATCGACATCACAACCATTCATCATCGCCATGGAGTCGTCATCGCCAACAATCTTCACCTTTGACACCGGTAACCGTAAGCAAGGACAGTAACCTCGACGACACTTAGTTCATTTCCTTACTTTTTCTTTGATAACTCGAGCCATTTTGCATCGCTTACTGCTACTTCTTGAGCTTGCCTTGGTTTTTCCCTTGAAGAGGAAAGAGTGATGCAGAAAAGTAGAGTAAGTATTTCCCTCAGTTTTGAGAACCAAGGTATCAATCCAGTAGGAGAGAATGCACAAGTCACTGAATACCTGCACAAACAAAACACGAACTTGCACCCAACGTGATAAAGGGGTTGTCAATCCCTTCACGGTTGTTTGCAAAGTGAGATCTGATAGAGATGGATAAATGGTAAAGTAAATATTTTTGGTATTTTGGTTTAGAGATCGAAAAGTAAAAGATTGCAAAGGAAGTAAATCAGAAACTAAAATTGTAGATCGGAAACTTATATGATGGAAAATATACCCGGGGGCCATAGGTTTCACTAGAGCCTTCTCTCAAGATAGAAAATATTACGGTGGGTAAATAAATTAATGCAGAGCAATTGATAGAAAATCGCAAAGTTATGACAATATCTAAGGCAATGATCATGAATATAGGCATCACGTCTGTGTCAAGTAGACCGACTCCTGCCTGCATCTACTACTATTACTCCACACATTGACCGACTCCTACCTGCATCTAGAGTATTAAGTTCATGAAGAACAGAGTAATGAATTAAGTAAGATGACATGATGTATTGGAATAAACTCAAGCAATATGATGTAAACCACATCCTTTTATCCTCGATGGCAACAATACAATATGTGCCTTCATGCCCCTACTGTCATTGGGAAAGGACACCGCAAGATTGAACCGAAAGCTAAGCACTTCTCCCGTTGCAAGAAAAACCAATCTAGTTGGCCAAACCAAATCGATAGTTCGAAGAGACTTGCAAAGATATCAAATCATGCATATAAGAATTCACAGAAGATTCAAATAATATTAATAGATAAGCTGATCATAAATCCACAATTCATCGGATCTCGGCAAACATACCGCAAAAGAGTATTACATCGAATAGGTCTCCAAGAACATCGAGGAGAACATGGTATTGAGAATCAAAGAGAGAGAACAAGCCATCTAGCTACTAGCCATGGACCCGTAGGTCTGTGGTAAACTACTCACGCTTCATCGGAAGGTCAATGGCAAGGTTGTCAGAATCGCGATTTTGAATCGGATCGGAACCCCGATGGTAGGATCGCAAATCATAGAATCTTCACTATCAGAATCGTAGAAGCGTAGATTCTATGAAGTAAAATCGTAGAATCAGAGGGGTTAGTTTGGGTCGTAAAGTCGTAGAATCGTATAATAGAATCGCGATTCTGACAACCTTGGTCAATGGTGTTGATGTAGAAGCCCTCTGTGATTGAACCCCCCTCTGGGAGGACGCCGTAAAAGGCCCCTAGATGGGATCTCACGGGTACAGAAGGTTGCGGCGGTGGAAAAGTATTTTCGTTGATGCCTCTGGTTGTTTGGGCATATAAGAGTATATATAGGCGAAAGAATTAGGCCAGGGGGTGCACGAGGGGCCCACAAGGGAGGGGGGGGGTGCCATGCCCCTTGAGCGCAACCTCCGTCCTTGTGGCTGCCTCGTGGCTTCTCTGACTTCCTCTCCAAGTCTCCTGGTTTCCTTTTGCTCCAAGAAAGATCATCGCGAAAGTTTTATTCCGTTTGGACTCCGTTTGGTATTCCTTTTCTACGAAACTCAAAAGCAAGGAAAAAATGAAACTGGCACTAGGCTCTAGGTTAATAGGTTAGTCCCAAAAATAATATAAAATAACATATTAATGCATATAAAACATCCAAAACAGATAATATAATAGCATGGAACAATAAAAAATTATAGATATGTTGGAGACGTATCAAGCACCCCCAAGCTTAATTCCTACTCGTCCTCGAGTAGGTAAATGGAAAAAATAGAAGTTTTGATGTGGAATGCTACCTAACATATTTATCCATTTAATTTCTTTATTGTGGCATTAATGTTTAGATCCGTATGATTCAAAACAAAAGTTTAATATTGACATAAAAACAATAATACTTCAAGCATACTGACAAGATCATTATGTCTTCTCAAAATAACATGGCCAAAGAAAGCTTATCCCTACAAAATCATATAGTCAGACTATGCTCCATCTTCATCACATAAAATATTCAAATCATGCACAACCCCGATGACAAGCCAAGCAATTGTTTCACACTTTTGATGTTCTCAAAATTTTTCAACTTTCATGCAATACTTGAGCGTGAGCCATGGACATAACACTATATGTGGAATAGAAGGTGGTTGTGGAGAAGACAAAAAGACGGAGATAGTCTCGCATCAACTAGGCGTATTAACGGGCTATGGAGATGCCCATCAATAGATATCAATGTGAGTAGGGATTGCCATGCAACAGATGCACTAGAGCTATAAGTTTATGAAAGCTCAAAAAAAACTAAGTGGGTGTGCAACCAACTTGCCTGCTCACGAAGACCTAGGGCAATTTGAGGAAGCCCATAGTTGGAATAGACAAGCCAAGTTCTATAATGAAAATTCCGACTAGTATATGAAAGTGACAACATAGGAGACCCTCTATCATGAAGATCATGGTGCTGCTTTGAAGCACAGGTATGGAAAAGGATAGTAACATTGCCCCTTCTCTCTTTTTATCTCATTTTTTATTTTTTCCTTTTCTTTTTCTTTTTCTTTTTCTTTTTTCTTCTTCTTCTTTTCTTTCTTTCTTTCTTTCTTTCTTTCTTTCTTTCTCTTTCTTTTATTTCCTCACATGGGACAATGCTCTAATAATGAAGATCATCATACTTCTATTTACTTACAACTCAAAAATTACAACTCGATACATAGAACAAAATATGACTCTATATGAATGCCTCCGGCGGTGTACCAGGATGTGCAATGACTCAAGAGCGACATGTATAAAAAATGATGAAAGGTGGCTTTGCCACAAATACGATGTCAACTACATGATCATGAAAAGCAATATGAAAACGATGATGCATGTCATAATAAATGGAATAGTGGAAAGTTGCATGGCAATATATCTCGGAATGGCTATGGAAATGCCATGGTAGGTAGGTATGGTGGCTGTTTTGAGGAAGGTATATGGTAGGTTTATGGTACCGGCGAAAGTTGCGCAGTACTAGAGATGCTAGCGATGGTGGAAGGGTGAGAGTGCGTACAATCTATGGACTCAACATTAGTCATAAAGAACTCACATACTTATTACAAAAATCTATTAGTCATCGAAACAAAGTACTACGCGCATGCTCCTAGGGCGATAGATTGGTAGGAAAAGACCATCGCTTGTCCCCGACCGGCACTCATAAGGAAGACAATAAAAAAATATCTCATGCTTCAACTTCGTTACATAACTGCTCACCATACGTGCATGCTACGGGACTCACAAACCTTAACACAAGTATTTCTCAAATTCACAACTACTCACTAGCATGACTCTAATGTCACCATCTTTATATCTCAAAGCAGTCATAAGGAATCAAACTTCTCATAGTATTCAATGCAGTTTATATGAAAGTTTTTTATTATATCCCTCTTGGGTGCCTATAATATTAGGACTAATTTTATAACCAAAGAAAATTACCATGCTGTTTTAAAGACTCTCAAAATAATGTAAGCAAAGCATGAGAGTTCATCAATTTCTATAAAATAAAGCCACCGCCGTGCTCTAAAAAGTTATAAGTGAAGCACCAGAGCAAAATTGCCTAGCTCAATAGATATAAGTGAAGCACATAGAGTATTCGAATAAATCACGATTCATGTGTGTCTATCTCAAAAGGAGTGTACAGAAAGGATGATTGTGGCAAACTAAAAAGCAAAGACTCAAATCCAAGTACTCCATGGAAACGGTTGTTGTGGAAGAACTTGTAGTTGGACGGAGTTGAAAACATGGCGCAATCCAAGTACTCCAAGGTGTCGCCGGAGTGGTACCACATGCAAAAAGAGCAAACACAAATGACACTCGGAAATACAATTGTTAGAGCAAACAAAGCGTACATCATGTAAGAATGAGTCCGTGCAACAAGATTGATCATGACTAGGTGCATGAAGCTTATCCAAAAGAGATGGAATGGCATGCAAAGAATTCATGGGAGCAAAAACATTCATTGCGCACACAAATGTGTTGTGAATATGATCAATGCAACCACGGTGCAAAATGATGTCATAGAGAGACGGTTTATCAATAGCATGAATATGGCAATGGATGCTCAAGATGAGTATGTGATCATGCAATTGATGATGGGCAATATGATCATGATGTATGAATATGCCATCAACAAAGATCACAACAAATTTGCTAAGGAAATGCACAAGCTCATATATCATGGATGACATGGGAATACAAGATGCAACAAGGCAATCATAATATGAGTCAATCCATGCATAAGATGCAAATTTGTCATGTGTGTGAGATATCCAATGAGCATGACATGTATGGGCACAATCAACAAATATGGAGGTGGTGGTGTACCAATGCTCGATGTCGTGGCATGAGTGGAGGTTCGAAGGTGCTTCCAATAAGTACGAGCGCTCCTCAATGTGAAGGTCCATAGAGCCAATCTTCAATGTCGCTCCTCCATTCGCGAGATGTACCATGTAGACAACAAGAAGGAAACAACAATGAAAGAGTGACCCATCCAATATGCATATTTGAGGATGGCTTAAAGGGAAGGAGTTCACCTTTAGGAGATTCTCGCAAATGTTGGTGTTGCACATCATGTATGCCTTCACATGACCAAATTGTGTCATGACGGTATTCCCTTGTGAATACTTCAACATGAAAGAACATGACAAACACTCGAAAAAACAAATGAGGTTAGCAGAGATGCAAAACCTATCATTCGTGTGGTAAAATACCCAACAAGTGGATGCATCATGCTCATCATAAGAAAGGACAAGGGAGCATTTCATAGTATGGAGGCATATGATGATGCGAGAACAACCAAATACAATAGGCTCAATCAAGCAAGCATGCATCACAAGTAAAGTGTCCAAGTCTACACGATCAATAAGCATAGATGCAACAATTGGAGGCAAGCGACAATGAACAAAATATATCATGTCAGAGGCATGAACATATATGTCATCAACCCAAGAAAGCAAGTAAGAATGGAACATGGGTGATGCGACAAAGCAAGCAATCACGTGAATCAAGGCAAGCAAGCTAGTAGTGCGAAGATGCAACGTACTAGAAGGAATCATGGCAATCATGTCGTGTGTGCAAATGGTGGGCATGAATAATGCACAAGACATATCACAAGCATGAAAGGAGGATATGAGCAAAATAGCATCAATAGCATGAGGCACATGATAAACATGGCAAGAGCAACAAGGATCTCCACCAAGCATGCACATACACATAGGAGTAGCATAATGGTGAATCATGGGTAGATGCAAGCAAGGGTCACAATTGCATGGAAAAGGCATAGAAGCAAGCATAGCATGCAAAGTGAACACGGTAAAATGAGCATGAAGCGACAAGCGGTATATAGCCCATAGCCACGTGAGAGCCAAGTGAGAGAGATGCGCGTAGTCGTTGCATGAAGAGAATTGTGGTAAGGATAGTCCACGTGATCCGAGGTCATCTTTGTTGTCAAGAGCTCGTTTCGTCAACTCTTGGGATTGAGAGGTTGACGAGTATACATGAGTACCTACACAAAACAAAGACAAAATGAAAATTGTGTGTGCGTGGTATATGTACACATCATCCATCATGATGCGCACGTGCAAGTGTTGGTTAGCACAAAATTGCCAATGCTCAAATAAATGAGATGCGTGATATAGAAACATGTCATCCATCATGATAGGTTTGTTGTTATGTATAGCATAATGGAGACTCAAATTGTGTAATGCATCACAAGAAATATGTAGAGCATTGTTATTCATGGAATGCATACGGTGCAAGCAATTATGAGAGCCATGCAAAGTATGGAATGCATAAAAATCTCCTAATGTGTATGAGGAAACTATGGGGGTCTCCTCATGAGAATTAATGGAAACATCACATGGAGAATATTGACAACATCCAAAACAAAGCATATTTGGTTCTATGTGATCATGGCATGGCATAGTAGATGAATTGCGCAAATCATGTAAAGGAAGCATGGCAATATCATCACATGAAAAACAAAAGCCAATGACCATCATCTCGTCATCTATGCCATAAGTGCAAACGGGATTTATGTTAATGGGGCATGCATAGCTACTATGTTGAGATTGAAATGATGCAATATGGGAGATCTCACTCATAGCATATGACAAGTTCAATGGATTGTCAAACATGATGTGACCAATAGAATTTTCACATGATATCCTATGGAGCATAGCATCACAACTAGGCAACCGGACATGCTCGTCATCATATTCATCATAAATAGGTAAGTCATGACATGAGGAAGTCGCACTAGCATGAAGCATGGGAATATGTGTGTCAACATCATGCAAGCGATCAGTCGTAAAATAGTCCACTAGTGGGATAAGAGAAGCACCATCAGCTATGTTACCTTTGGAGCATCGCTCATGTGTTGTAGGTGAGGTGTCGAAGACCAAGTCATTGTCATCTTCTTCTTGATGGAACCATGTGGGGGGTGCATCATCGTCCATCATGGCCATCATTGTCTCCATTAGAGGTATGGACTCATCGAGGATAGGCATGTCGTCATGTGGGAGACCTAGCACCAAAGAAGAAAACACACTAGGAGTAGAGGTTAAGTCATTAGAAATCAAAGTGGCCTCATGTGCCGTGTCAACTACCTCACTCACTAAGTGTTGTGGCTCACTCACTCCCTCTCGGATGCTCTCACTCATATGGTTGGTGGAGTCACTCAAATGGCTCTCAACCTCACATGGGATGTGTGGCATGCTCTCAAGTGTGGGGCTAGTGGTGGTCACACTCATCCTCTCATAGGAAATGCACTCAATATCATATATGGTGGAGTCACTCATCTCACTCATGGGGTGGTGGCTCGCTTCACATGGCAATTGGGTCATCTCATGATATGTGGGTGTTGGAGAGATGTAGGTGCAAACGTCTCCATGCTCAATCATGTCGTAGTCGTAGCCATGGATGAAGGCCGAAGATGGCACATCATCACTCTCCTCTAAGACCGAAGATAAGGTCTCATGTGCGGTCTCGTAGCTTGACTCGGAGAGTGAGTCCTTCTGGGCACCGTCTTCATGTAGTTGAAGAGGTTCATGCTCGTTGCCGTGGTCGAAGGGGATGGCCCTAGCTCGACCGTCTTGTCATCATCTTGTTGTAGGAGGCCCATATGATGTGGCACCTCGTAGCTTGTCTCCATGACCGAAGGGAAATTCCCATGCTTGGCCATCTTCCTTGAGGGGCTTCCGAAGATGGAAGTGTCGCCCTCGCTCGTAGGTGGTCGCCTTGTACTTGAAGATGTCGATGTAGGCGAACTAATGGGAAGTAGGCGAAGATGCCATACGTCTGAAGGCGAAGATGCCTTGAGAACTCTAGGCGAACATGCCTAAGTGGTGGTTGTAGTAGCCGTAGCATGCTCTTGGTGGTGCTTGTCTCGCGGTCTTCTCTTGTGCTCTTGAGGCTTGGCCTTGGCATGAAGTAGAGCTTGTTGGGACTTGTACATTTGCGCTTGGCAAGCATCTTCATGTTGATGGTGTCATTGTCGCACTTGAGCTCGTAGTAGATGTCGTTCGTCCTCGTCGTGCACATGTTGCTTGGAGGTGACTTGCCCTTCATGACGAGGTGGATCACGAACGTGATGGTGGTCGCCATGGAGATGTGGACGTGGACGACTTGCACTTGCATCATTTTTGCGCTCCGAAGACTTGTGACTTGAATGTCTCCGCCTTGAGGATGATGAAGGGGAAGAACGGTTGATCAACAAGGCCTGAATCTCCTCCATCCTTGCATCTTGCTCCTACTTTTGTGCGGAAAGCTTGTTGTTGATGTAGTCCCTTTTCCTTGCTTCGGAGTGACGAATGTCGATGCAGAGGTTCTCGATGCGCTCTCGCAATCTTGATTGTGCACCTTGCATTTGTCATTGTAGATCGAAGATTGACGCTTTGGTGATGTAGTTGTTCACGCCATCGTTGTTGTCGAAGACCGAAGATGAAATGCCTTGCCTATCCATCACTCCAAGAGAAAAATGTGAGTGGTAGAAAGAGAAGAACGAATACCAAATGTACCTTGACCGAAGTTGAAAGTGGATCAATGATCACTCCAATGTGGAAAAGGAAATAGCACAATTGGTACCAATTCTTGTCGGTTTCTCAAACCTACACAAATAAGGCTTATGGTGGAGCTCGGTGAGGATAGTGGCACAAAACATTTGATGCAAAATGTTAGCAAGAGTCAATAATGTTGAAAGAGATTCAAAAATTCGCAAGTGAAACAAGTAGACCAATAGCAATATGTGGCACATGGAAACACACACACGTATAAATATATAACACCCTCGATGCGGCTATATCTCCTACGTGTCGAGGCACGACTTAGAGGCATAACCGCATTGAAAGCAATGTCGCAAGTTAGGCAATCATCACAACATCCAAAGTAATACATAATAAGGGGAAAAGTAACATAGTTGGCTTACACTCGCTACGTCACACAAAGTACATAAATAGCATTACATCAACCAATCACTCATGGCCCGACTACGGTGCCAAAATAAAAGACCAACCCAACAAGCGACACGGTCCCGATCACCCCAACTGGGCACCACTACTGATCATCAGGGAAAGATACATAGTAATGACGGGAAGCTTCATCGAACTCCCACTTGAGCTCTAACGCATCATCTGGAACGGAGTCGTCTGACCCTGCATCTGGTTTGGAAGTAAACTGTGAGCCACAGGGACTCAGCAATCTCGCACCCTCGCGATCAAGACTATTTAAGCTTATAGGAAATGGCAAGGTACAATGTGTGGAGCTGCGGCAAGCGACTAGCATGTATGGTGGCTAACCTATTCGCAAAAGAGAGCGAGAAGAGATAGAAAAGCGCGAACGAGTAACTAGAGAACAACCTGCGGCAAGCATTACTCCAACACCGTGTTCGCTTCCCGGACTCCGCCGAGAAGAGACCACCACGGTAACTCACACAGTTGATTCATTTTAATTAAGTTAAGGTTCAAGTTATCTACAACCGGACATTAAAAAATTCCCATCTGCCCATAACCGTGGGCACGACTTTTGAAAGTTCAAATCCCTGCAGGGGAGTCCCAACTTCGCCCATGACAAGCTCTCACGGTCAACGAAGGAATAGACCTCCTCCTGAGACATTCCGATCAGACTCGGTATCCCGGTTCTACAAGACACTTCGACAAGTTAAAACCAATCCAGCAACACCACCCGCTGTGCCGACAAATCCCGATAGGAGCTGCACATATCTCGTTCTCAGGGCACACCGGATAAGCTAAGAATACGGAAGCCAACGTAACCCAAGTTGCCAAGGGACGGCCCCGCACGGTGCTCTAGGTTGGACCAACACTTAGAGAAGCACTGACCCGGGGGTTTAAAATAAAGATGACTCTTGAGTCCGCGAAACCCAAGGGAAAAAGGCTAGGTGGCAAATGGTAAAACCAAGGTTGGGCATTGCTGGAGGAGTTTTATTCAAGGCGAACTATCAAGGGGTTCCCATTATAACCCAACCGTGTAAGGAACGCCAAATCCGGGAACATAACACCGATATGACGGAAACTAGGGCGGCAAGAGTGGAACAAAACACCAGGCAAAAGGCCGAGCCTTCCACCCTTTACCAAGTATATAGATGCATTAAGATAACAAGATAATATAATGGTATCCCAACAAGTAAATAATGTTCCAACAAGGAACGGTCTCCAATCTTCTCCTGCAACTAGCAACGCTATAAGAGGGGCTGAGCAAAGCGGTAGCATAGCCAATCAACGGTTTGCTAGGACATGGTGGGTTAGAGGTTTGACATGGAAATTTGGGAGGCATGATAAGCAAGTGGTAGGTATCGTAGCATAGGCATAGCAAAAGAGCGAGCATCTAGCAAAGCAAAGATAGAAGTGATTTCGAGGGTATGATCATCTTGCCTGCAAAGTTGTCAGAGTTGACTAGATCCTCAAAAGCAAACTCAACGGGCTCCTCGTTAGCGAACTCGTCTCCCGGATCTACCCAAACAAGACAAAACAAGCAAACGTAACACAATCAACCATGTGCACAAATCAAACAACATGATGCAAACATGGTATGCTATGCGGGATGCGATATGTGATGCATATGCGAGATTTGACAAGGAATGAAAGAACCTGGCCTCAACATGGAAATCCAAGTGTGCCACTAGAAAGGTGAGATGAAATCGCTTGAAAACGATATAAAGATCACCGGAATCGGAGTCACGGTTTGGAAATATGGCACCGGTCTGCGATATACAACAAGTAGCCATCTAAATGCAACAAGATGAACATGCTACAACACTCAAACATGACAACAAAATACATGGAAGGGATCCATTCGTGATGCTTAACAAAAGATGAACACTGAGCTACGGCCAATTCATCCATCAACAGGTTCAAACAAGCATGGAGAAATTGCATTTGGTAAACAGATTTCAGACTTAGTGAAATTAACACTTGTCTGGAATTTCAGATCAGGTAGCACACTTTGGAGCATGAAAACTATATGCTACAGGACCTGAATATGGAAAAGTAAAGCATGGCATGGATATAATCAAAGAGATTAACAAAAGTCCCTTAGTGACCTTGAGCCAAAAGGGATCAGAAAATACAATTGCAAGCATGTGAACATGGCAAAAACATAATCAGATCACAGACTTAGTGAAAAACTGGGACATGCAAAACAGATATCAAGTAGGCATGTTTACAAGCTCGATGCACTCACTACAGAGCATGTCATGACAATCTAAGAATACACCCATCAATAATACACATTATACACGCTAGTCATGGCAAGAACAATAACATAGCATGCACGGATCCACTACAGCATCATCGGCAAAATCGCTAACAAGTAGACAATCTGCCCAGATTCACGAAATGACAAAAGTAGAGCTCGATTGACTCAAGCTATGGTGCTCCATATTTGCAACCAAAGACATGGATGGATAGAGCACTACAAGGTTAACAAAAGATCCTTACTGATCATCCTCAAAAGAGGCACGGATCACTAGGAAACAACATGAACATATGGCATATTGATAAGAACAGCTCAAGGACTTAGTGGAATTGCTAAGTCCCTGAAATCAGCATTAACGAATGCACCACTTTGCAAGCTTGTGCTAGTCACCACACACATCACAAAAATACATGGGTGTCACCTCTGAAAAGATGACAAAGCATATAACAAAACATATGTAGCGCTCATGGGCAGATCGTGCACACAATAATCATGGCAAAAATGACAAAAAGCTAATTGGAGCAGCAGATCTGACAATTATCTCAAATAGCACTCTTCCAACAGCATTTCGGGCGTCAAGATAAACTCAAATGAAAATGATTCAATGAGATGAAATGATGTGCTCTCTGAGACGAACATTTTGATATGCTATATGCCCAAAACGGAGCTACGGATGCGGAGATGTAGCAGATCAAAGTATGCAAAATAATCTGGGCACTTAGTGAAAAAAGGTCAACCCCTAAGGTTTTCCAGATCTGGGTCTGGATCTCGCCGGAGCACGGACTTCGAGGTTCGACGGGAACTTGGAGCTCGCCAGAGACGGAGGAGATCTGCCGGAGAGGAACTTGGGGCGTGGAGGAGTCGCCGGCGGAGGTCCGGGCGGCGCGACGCCGGTCGGGCGAGCTTGCGGCCGGCCGGAGTCGATGGCGGGCGGCGGCGCCGGTCGCCTCAGGCGGCCGGACACGAGGAGGATGGTGGCGGCTCGCGGGCGTGAGGCGGCGGGAGGAAGCGGGCCGTGGGGGCCCCGAGCGGGCCGGACGGGCCGCGCGCGCGGGTGGCGGCGCGACGATGTGGGCGCGGCGGCTCGGCCAATCAGGAGCCGACACATGGCGGCGGCGCGGGGAGGTTGGACATGTCCGGCCTGCGAGTTTTGTCCGGCAGCGGCGGGTGGAGATGGATCTAGGGTTTGGGGAAAAAGGACCCATGGATTTCGGAGGGGGTCTATATATAGGCATAGAGGGAGCTAGGAGTGTCCAAATGAGGTGCGGTTTTCAGCCATGCGATCGTGATCGAACGCTCTAGATTATGGAGAGGGTTTTGGTGGGTTTTGGGCCAAATTGGAGGGGTGTTGGGCTGCAACACACACGAGGCCTTCTCGGTCCATCGGTTAACCGTTGGAGCATCAAACGAAGTCCAAATGGTACGAAACTTGACAGGCGGTCCACCGGTAGTAAACCAAGGCCGCTTGGCAAGTCTCGGTCCAATCCGGAAATGTTTAACCCCCACACACGAAAGAAAGGTAGAAATGACCTCCGGAGGAGAACGGAGCGCCGGAATGCAAAACGGACAACGTGGAAAATGCTCGAATGCATGATACGAACACGTATGCAAATGCAATGCACATGATGACATGATATGAGATGCATGACAATGACAACAACACACGGAGACAAAACCCGAACCCAAGAAAATAAAATAACTTAACGCCGGAAACGGCAAGAGTTGGATTACATATTAGGTAAATCATATCCGGGCTGTTACAACACTCCACCACTACGAAAGGATCTCGTCCCGAGATCTAGGACTGAAAGAACGCCGGGTATTCAGAACGGAGGTGATCCTCGCGTTCCCAGGTAGCTTCACGGTCGAAATGGTGTGACCACTTGACTTTGAGGAATTTGATCGACTTGTTGCGAGTCTTGCGTTCGGTCTCTTCAAGAATAGCAGCAGGGTGCTCACGATAAGAGAGCTCTTCTTGGAGCTCAATGTCTTCGAAGTTGACAGTGCATTCAGGAGTCTTGAAGTACTTGCGGAGCTGAGAGACATGGAACACGTCATGCACATTTGCAAAGTTTGAAGGAAGCTCGAGTTGATAGGCGAGATCGCCTCTCTTGCTGACGATCTTGAAAGGTCCCACGTATCTAGGGGCAAGCTTCCCTTTGATACCGAAGCGACGAGTACCTTTCATTGGAGAGACGCGGAGGTAAACATGATCTTCGATCTCGAAAGCCAAATCACGGTGCTTACTATCATAGTAGCTCTTCTGGCGCGATTGGGCTGCTTTGAGGTTATCTCGAATGACTTTGCACATCTCCTCTGCCTCTGTGATTAAGTCATTTCCCAAAAGCTGACGTTCACCGGTTTCAGACCAGTTGAGAGGGGTACGGCACTTCCTTCCATACAGAATTTCAAATGGGGCCTTGCCCGAACTTGCTTGAAAACTGTTGTTGTAGGAGAATTCAACATATGGAAGACAATCCTCCCACTTCATGCCGAAGGAGATCACACAAGCCCTGAGCATATCTTCAAGAATCTGATTGACACGCTCGACTTGACCGCTAGTTTGAGGATGGAAAGCTATGCTGAAGCGGATGTTGGTGCCCATGGCCTTCTGAAAAGAATCCCAAAACTTGGAGGTAAAGATGCTGCCACGGTCTGAAGAGATCACCTATGGAATACCGTGCAGCGAGACAATTCGAGAGGTATAGAGCTCCGCCAATTGAGCTGCAGTGATAGACTCTTTGATAGGCAGAAAGTGAGCCACTTTAGTGAGTTTGTCGATGACAACGAATATAGCATCATTGCCACGTTTGGACTTTGGAAACCTAGTCACGAAGTCCATCTCAATGTGGTCGAACTTCCATTCTGGAATGGAAAGAGGTTGGAGGAGACCAGCTGGCCTTTGGTGTTCTGCCTTCACTCTTCTACAGACATCACACTCATTCACGAACTGAGCAATCTCACGCTTCATTCGAGTCCACCAATAAGCCTGTTTGAGGTCCTGATACATCTTCGTGCTCCTAGGGTGGATGGAAAGGAGAGAATTGTGAGCCTCGTTCATGATCACTTTACGAAGGTCACCTTTGGGCACAACAATACGATCCTCGAAGAAGAGAGTATCCTTGTCATCAAGGCGGTAGCACTTGTACTTGGGTTGACTCTTGGCAATCCCAATCTTCACCTTCTTCACCATAGCATCCAGAAGCTGAGCTTAGTGAATCTGGTCTTCCAAGGTAGGAGATACTTGAAGGTTGGCGAGGAAACCTTGAGGAGAACTTGCAGATTGAGTTTGCGGAAAGCTTCACAAACCTCGGGTTGATAAGGCTTGAGAATCAGACTGTTGCAGTAAGCCTTCCTGCTCAATGCGTCAGCAATCACATTAGCCTTGCCTGGAGTATACTCGATACTCAGATTATACTCTTGAATCATTTCGACCCATCAAGTTTGCCTGAGGTTGAGATTAGGCTGAGTGAAGATGTACTTGAGACTCTTGTGGTCAGTGAAAATGTCCACTTTTCTTCCCAATAAGAGATGTCTCCAAGTCAAAAGAGCATGCACAACTGCCGCCAACTCGAGGTCATGAGTGGGGTAGTTCTTCTCATTGGGCTTCAACTGGCGAGAGGTATTAGCCACAACTTTCTTCTCTTGCATCAACACTTCACCAAGACCTTGAAGAGAGGCATCGCAAAAGACCTCGTACAGTTTGGATTCATCAGGAGGAGTCAGAACTAGAGCGGTAACCAATTTCTCTTTCAAAGTGTTGAAAGCAATGTCACACTCCGGAGACCAAACGTACTTGACGTGCTTCTGGAGAAGATTTGAAAGGGGCTTCGCAATCTTAGAAAAGTTCTCCACGAACCTTCGACAATAGCTTGCGAGACCGAGGAAGCTATGGAGTTGCTTCACGTTCTGAGGTGGTTCCCAATTCACAATTGCAGACACCTTCTCAGGATTCACCGCAATGCCCTTGGCAGAGATGATATGCCCAAGGTAAAGAACCTCATCGAGCCAAAACTCGCACTTGGAGAACTTGGCGTAGAAATGATGTTCCCTAAGCTTATCGAGAACCAAACGCAAGTGCTTGGCATGATCTTCCTTGTTCTTCGAAAAGACTAGAATGTCGTGGAGATAGACCAAAACGAAGTCATTGGTGTAGGTGTTGAAGATGAAGTTCATCATGCGAGAGAAAGTCGGAGGAGCGTTGACGAGGCCAAAAGACATGACAGTGTATTCATATGAACCATAGCTTGTCCTAAGAGCCGTCTTGGGAATATCTTGCTCACGAATTCGAATCTGGTGATAACCCATACGGAGATCAAGCTTGGAGAACACTTGGGCACCTTTGAGTTGTTCGAACAGCTCGTTGATGTTGGGAAGTGGGTACTTGTTCTTGATAGTCTTCTTGTTCAATGGACGGTAATCAACACAAAGTCGGTCCGTTCCATCCTTCTTCTTCACAAAAAGAACTCCACAACCCCACGGACAAGAACTAGGTCGGATGAGACCCATTCTCTCTTGAATATCGAGTTGCTTCTTCAGCTCCTTCAAATCTTCAGGTCCGAGCTTGTAAGGACGTTTGCAAACAGGTTCCGTGCCGGGCTCAAGATCGATAATGAATTCAACTAGCCGGTGCGGAGGCATTCCTGGAAGCTCTTCTGGAAAGACCTCTTGATATTCGCAAACGACTGGAATTTGCGAGATGGCATCGAGTTCACCCTTCTCATTGAGAGAAAACAGACGGATGGTGTCGTCATTCGTGGCAAAGACAATTACATCCTCAGACGAATGAGTCAATTGAATCTGCCTGGTAGCACAATCAAGCTGAGCCTTGTGCTTAGAAAGCCAATCCATTCCGAGAATAAGATCAATATCCGAGTTACAAGGACCATTGGAGAAGAAAGAAACTTGAAATCACCCATCATGATAGAAACATCCGGGACTATTGAAGTAGCCCTCATAGACTTAGCCGGAGAAACCACTCCCATAGGTTTACCCAACATTTGCGTAACGAAGTCATGCTTGGAAACAAATGATCTTGACATGAAACAATGCGATGCACCAGTGTCAAAAAGAACTTTTGCAGGAATAGAGTTAACTGGAAAGCTACCCATGATGACATCTGACGAGTCCTCTGCCTGAGCTGCATTCAGCAAGTTGACCTTGGCGGAATTGGGGTTATGCTTGAACACAGCTGTACTTGCTGATCTCATAGGAGGAGGAGGAGGGAGACGCCTCTGATTGAAGCATTTGTTGGCATAGTGACCCTTCTGTTGGCACTTGTTGCACGTGACCTCTGAAAGCGGGCAGTGGTACGGAGCACTCGATCTTGGAGCTTGAGACGAAGTCTTGTTCTGAAAGCCAGGGTTGGGTGGGTGGGAGGATCCTCTACCACCTTTGCTCTTCTGATACGGCTGACGAAACGGAGGAGGAGGAAGCCAAAACTTCTGCTGCTTGGCCACTTGAGTAGAGGAAGATGGAGTAGCATCTCGGACTCGCTTCTTGGAAGCATCACACCTCAGTTGAGCAGCCTCTTGCTTCAATGCCATGTTGTAGAACTCATCGTACCTCAAGGGCTCAAAGAGAACAAGAGCTAGCTGGATTTCTTCTCTGAGACCACCCCTGAACTGGTATATCATGCTCTTCTCGTCAGGGACGTCCTGCTTAGCAAAGCGGGCGAGCTTCTGAAACAACTTGTTGTAGTCATAGACAGACAAAGAGCCTTGCTTCAGGTTGCGGAATTCCTCACGCTTGCTTTCAACCACGCTTCGAGGAATATGATGAGCTTTGAAGTCTTGACGGAATTCATCCCAGGTAATCACACGACCACCTCTGGAATCCTTGTACTGCTGGAACCACTCTGCAGCTTGGTCTTTGAGTTGGAAGGAAGCGAACTTGACAAAGTCCTTAGGCCTGACGTTACTGCACTCGAAATGCTTGCACAGGTCCATGAGCCAATCATCAGCATCAGTTGCCTCAACACAATTGCTGAATGTCTTTGGCCCGTTAGCAAGGAACTGGCTGAGTGTAGCAAAGTGATTCTGATTGTTGCCTTGGTTGCCTTGATTCGCTTGATTGCGCTCTTGAAGAATTTGCATGATCAATTGCGTGTTTGCATTAGTAGCGGCCATCACAGCTTGCCATGCCTCCGGAGGAGGGGGAGGTGGTGGCGGATCAGGATTCGGAGTCGTGCGCGTTGGAGGAGCCATCCTGAAGAGGTTGACATCCATTAGCACATTGATAGACAAATATTGAAGCTGAATCCAATGGAATGAAATTGCAACATATAGTCTTCACATCCGAACAAAATGAACGAATGCATTCCAGTAGAAATGGTCACATATCCATAAATTGAGAAGCCACTTAGAATTTAGGTAGAGAAATAAATCAACAAGGTACGTATCAAGAACGAATACTCGGTAAGAAATCCCAATCTCAAACCAAATATCCATGGAAGAAGAACTACAGCTACAAGAATTGCCACCTATGAAACTCCCCAACCTTTCCGGTTATGCAATCAGGTGTTGGGGATACAGGGGAAGCATAATATCTCACCCAAATCTAGCAAATCCTACATCCAGCTGTATCCATCCTTCAACACATAACCGAGAAAACTTCGGAAACCATCTACCTCCACCTTCGAAAAGCATCCGTTATACAAGTTATGGCAATACTGCCGAACTCCCGCCCCAGTACTGGGTGGCGTCGAGGTTATCTCACCAACGAACTGCATAAAAGAGATTTTCGATGTCGGCGTACTAAACTCAGGTATTCCAGAACTGCAACGATAAAATTGTGACGACAACACCTCGGAGCTCAACTCCCCGGGACACTGCCACAACCCCTAAAGACAGGAGGCACCAAGAACAATTTTCTAGTCACAAAACCATCGGAATGATTCCAAGATACCCGTGTGATCCTAAATTTTTTTTAGTGAAATTTGAGAAGAGAAGAGTCAAAACTCTATGTCAGGATGCCTCACCAGAGCGATGAAGGGACTGGGAAGTAAAAAAGAATTCCTAAACTCTCCGATATATAATTCCTAAATGACTCAAAACATTTTTCTAGACTCAACTCGGCCGCTAATAACGATCAAGCAATGGGGCTCCTAAGGTCGGGAAGGCTCTGATTACCAACTTGTAACGCCCTCGATGAGGTTATGCCTCTAAGTCGTGCCTCGACACGTAGGAGATATAGCCGCATCGAGGGCGTTACAAAATAAATGGGGTCGTGCAACCAAGGAATGAGCTCAAAATGTGGAATCCACGGAAAATGCTCGTGTTGCACAACTCAAGAGAGACGCTAGCACGATTGCTAAATAGGCGGATACAACACTTATGCACAACCTATAAGATGCAAAATGGATAACTTTCTATCCCAAGTATGCTATATATGTATGGTTCCCGATGTTTCTCACAAGGTGATCCAAGATGATCTTATATGCAATGCGGTACGATGCTATGGCTATTTCTTACAAGCTTCTTTGCTCTTTCTATTTTGCTTAAAAGCTTATTCTTTTTTATATGGACACAATGAGAAATGCACAAACCAAGATAGCAATTGGGTATATACGAGAACAAACTTGAGGCACACGAGATGATATGATACCGATATGGTATGGTATGTATGCAATGTATGGTGTAGATCACTAATGTGCACAAGTAACATTGCCGGCAATACTCAAATGGCTAGTCTCGATAGGCAAGTGACGCAAAATGGGCTAGGGGTTATCAATGCAATGGCAAGGGAATATACAAAGGAGGGATACCATGATACCAAGATGATATGGAGGTTATCGTCCTTGGCTATGATGAGTGGCGGTGATCTTGATGGAGATACCAAGATGATGGAGACTCATCCCTAAGTAACCGAAACACCTTAGGAAACGGAAAAACCACGAACTCAAAATCTCAAATGTCAAATGGTGGTAGCGGGAATGCGGTGGTGGTGTTGCGGAAGCTCAATGGAATTGCGGAAATGCAATGATGGGTTGTGGAAGCTCAATGGAATTGCGGAAATGCAATGATGGGTTGTGGAGTACGCAATGCGGAAATGGAGGGTAAGGTGGTGGACTATACACGGTGTCGGAGTTGGAAGCACAGTCCCTAAGTAGCCGAAACACCTTAGGAGACACAACTCACAACACAAACAAAATTGGGTTAAGTTGGGGTGGCGGGAGTGTAAGGTGGGCAAAACTATGCGGAAGTTATGGTTGTGCTGGTGGTTGAAGAAAAAACAACCGTCCCTAAGTAGCCTAGACACCTTAGGAGACTCAAATCACAACTAAAACAACCACTAATGCGATGGGGAACAAGATGGGTTAGGTTGCGGAAGTCGGTGGTGGTGTAGCGGATGATGTGGTGGAAGCCCTAGGCGAAGATGCCAATATTCCAAAAATTTGATGGAGTCAAAAGATGTTGGTGGTATTTTTGTGGGAAGGGGGATGTCAAGAGCTTCAAAACGAGCTAAAGAACGTCAAATTAGAGTTCAGATGAATTAGTTATGGCCGAAACAAAATTTGAGTGAAGTCAGTTTTTTACAGGTAGCGGACGTCCGGAAATGGACGGATGTCCGGTCGGGTCGGAAATCTGCTAATTACAGCTCGGGTTAGGGGTTCCGGTCGTCCGGTACGGTCGGACGTCCGGTGGTTCCTGCGGCTCCGGACGTCCGGTAAAATGACGGTCATCCGGTGTATCAGGGTCAACTCGAGATCCGAGATTTGGGACGCGATTTTGGGGTCAAAATTGATGAGATTTTGTGGGTGAAAGATGGGGAAACTTGGGGAGATGCTAGATCCACTTGAAACCAAGCAAATCTATGGATCAAATCCAACAAAACTTCATCAAACCAACAAATCACAAAAAAAATTGGGGCTATTTTTGGTGGGGATTTTCGAAATTGGGGAAGAACACAACAAAATTAGGCTAGCAACACAACGGGGAGGCTCCGAAATCGTGATCAACGTGGCTCGAGATACCAAGATGATGTAGGTTGGAAAACTAGATGGCCGATCTTTCACGAAAGGAGTGGATCCCGCAATGAACACGAAGAACACGAGGGAAAAATGAGGCGAATCATGAGGGGAAACACGAGAGAAACACTAAAACCAACAAGAGTGATCACACATGTGCTAGATCCTCGAAACACGAGAGGAGATACAAGATCCAAAGTCAACAAGGGACGATACAAATGGTAACCGGTCTTCTCCTTGAGGAGGTCTTGAATCCACAAGGGGATCTTCCCGTAATGGGGTCTTGAATCCAAGGTGGATCTTCTCCAAAGAGGGGCCACAGTCTCTCTCAAGGAGTAGATCCGATATGGATGAGCAAAGCTCTATCTCACAAATGAGCTAACACAACGCTAACCCTAACTAGGAGGAGGTGGAGGAGTATATATAGTCTAGAGCCACGAAGGGGTATGTGGGAGAAGGATACAAGGCTAAAGGCCCGACTACGCACAGGAAGGTACCGTTCGTCTAGTGGGTACCTGTGGTCCGGTGGCTCAAGAGGGACCGGTCTTCCGCTAGTCGTCGTACGTCCACTGAAGACGTTCTGTGAAGAGGCACCGGACGTCCGGTGTCCTCGGACTTCCGTTAATATTACCGGTCATCCGGTGGGGAATGGACGTCCGTTCGCTGGGAGCTGTTGTAGCTGGCGTTGGCTATGCTATAGGCACCGGTCATCCGGTGGAGGCCGGACGTCCGCTCGTTGGCTCGGGTGCGGGATCGCCGGTCGTCTGGTCCGGGCCGGTCGTCCGGTGGGTCTTCAGGCGTTGGCCGTCCGGTCCTGACCGGTCGTCCGGTGGCTGGCGCTTCTTCCGTTGCTCTTCTTCTTGTTCCTCACGCTTGGTGTCCCCGCCTTCTTGTCCAGGGGCTTCCTCTTGGTTCTTGGTCATGCATAGCACACATGTTTGAGGTAGTAGCCATGTCTCACATGTGGAAAGTGACGATTCGGAGAGGAGCGAGTTCACCTTGTGTCCAATGGCGTATACCTGAGATCTCGTCTTATGTATCCTTGGGGCTTGGAGAGTAGTCGGAGTGTACATGGGGATGAACGTGGGATGCTCCGCATCATCCTCTTTCCCACTAAGGCCCAATAAGGCCCATACACTCTCAGGGGGGGGGTGGTGGTTCTGATAACCCCCCGGTACTCCGGTAAATGCCCGAACTCACCCGGAACCATTCCGATGTCCGAACATAGCCTTCCAATATATCGATCTTTATGTCTCGACCATTTCGAGACTCCTCGTCATGTCCATGATCATATCCGGAACACAGAACTACCTTCGGTACATCAAAACACATAAACTCATAATACCGATCGTCCCCGAACGTTAAACGTGCGGACCCTACGGGTTTGAGAACTAGACATGACCGAGACTCATCTCCGGTCAATAACCAATAGTGGAACCTAGATGCTCATATTGGTTCCTACAGATTCTACGAAGATCTTTATCGGTCAAACCGCATAACAACATATGTTGTTCCCTTTGTCATCGGTATGTTACTTGCCCGAGATTCAATCGTGGGTATCTCAATACCTAGTTCAATCTCATTACCAGCAAGTCTCTTTTCTCATTCCGTAATGCAACATCCCGTAACTAACTCATTAGTCACATTGCATGCAAGGCTTATAGTGATGTGCATTACCGAGAGGGCCCAGAGATACCTCTTCGATACACGGAGTGACAAATCCTAATCTTGATCTATGCCAACTCAACAAAAACCATCAGAGACACATGTAGAGCATCTTTATAGTCACCCAGTTACGTTGTGATGTTTGATAGCACACTAAGTGTTCCTCCGGTATTCGGGAGTTGCATAATCTCATAGTCATAGGAACATGTATAAGTTATGGAGAAAGCAATAGCAAAACAATCAAAGTGCTAAGCTAACGGATGGGTCAAGTCAATCACATCATTCTAGAATGAGGTGATCCTGTTCATCAAATGACAACTCTTGTCCAGGCCTAGGAAACTTAACCATCTTTGATTAACGAGCTAGTCAAGTAGAGGCATACTAGTGACACTCATTTTTTCTATGTATTCACACATGTACTAAGTTTCCGGTTAATACAATTCTAGCATGAATAATAAACATTTATCATGATATAAGGAAATATAAATAACAACTTTATTATTGCCTCTAGGGCATATTTCCTTCAGTCTCCCACTTGCACTAGAGTCAATAATCTAGATTACATAGTAATGATTCTAATACCCATGGAGTCTTGGTGCTGATAATGTTTTGCTCGTGAGAGAGGCTTAGTTAATGGGTCTGCAACATTTAAATCCGTATGTATCTTGCAAATCTCTATGTCTCCCTCCTTGACTTGATCACGGATGGAATTGAAGCGTCTTTTGATGTGCTTGGTTCTCTTGTGAAATCTGGATTCCTTTGCCAAGGCAATTGCACCAGTGTTGTCACAAAAGATTTTCATTGGACCCGAGGAACTAGGTATGACACCTAGATCGGATATGAACTCCTTCATCCAGACTCCTTCATTTGCTGCTTCCGAAGCAGCTATGTACTCCGCTTCACAAGTAGACCCCGCCACGATGCTCTGCTTGGAACTGCACCAACTGACAGCTCTACCATTCAATAAAAATAAGTATCCGATTTGTGACTTAGAGTCATCCAGATCAGTGTCAAAGCTTACATCGATGTAAACGTTTACGACGAGCTCTTTGTCACCTCCATAAACGATAAACATATCCTTAGTCCTTTTCAGGTATTTCAGGATGTTCTTGACCGCTGTCGAGTGATCCACTCCTGGATTACTTTGCTACCTCCTCGCTAAACTAATAGCAAGGCACACATCAGGTCTGGTACACAACATTGCATACATGATAGAACCTATGGATGAAGCATAGGGAATGACTTTCATTTTCTCTCTATCTTCTGCAGTGGTCGGGCATTGAGTCTGACTCAACTTCACACCTTGTAACACGGGCAAGAACCCTTTCTTTGCTTGATCCATTTTGAACTTCTTCAAAACTTTATCAAGGTATGTGCTTTGTGAAAGTCCAATTAAGCATCTTGATCTATCTCTATAGATCTTGATGCCCAATATATAAGCAGCTTCACTGAGGCCTTTCATTGAAAAATTCTTATTCAAGTATCCTTTTATGCTATTCAGAAATTCAGTATCATTTCTGATCAGCAATATGTCATCCACATATAATATCAGAAATGCTACAGAGCTCCCACTCACTTTTTCTTGTAAATACAGGCTTCTCCAAAAGTCTGTATAAAACCATGCTTTGATCACACTATCAAAGAGTATATTCCAACTCTGAGAGGCTTGCACCAGTCCATAAATGGATCGCTGGAGCTTGCATACTTTGTTAGCACCTTTTGGATCGATAAAACCTTCTGGTTGCATCATATACAACTCTTCTTTAAGATATCCATTAAGGAATGCAATTTTGACATCCATTTGCCAAATTTCATAATCATAAAATGCGGTAATTGCTAACATGATTTGGACGGACTTAAGCATCGCTACGGGTGAGAAGGTCTCATCGTAGTCAACTCATTGAACTTGTCGAAAACCTTTTGCAACAAGTCAAGCTTTGTAGACAGTAACATTACCGTCAGCATCAGTCTTCTTCTTGAAGATCCATTTATTCTCTATGGCTTGTCGATCATCGGGCAAGTCAACCAAAGTCCACACTTTGTTCTCATACATGGATCCCGTCTCATATTTCATGGCCTCAAGCTATTTTGCGGAATCTGGGCTCATCATCGCTTCCTCATAGTTCGTAGGTTCGTCATGGTCAAGTAACATGACCTCCAGAACAGGATTACCGTATCACTCTGGTGCGGATCTTATTTTGGTTGACCTACGAGGTTTGGTAGTAACTTGATCTGAAGTTTCATGATCATCATCATTAGCTTCCTCACTTACTGGTGTAGGAATCACTGGAACTGATTTTTGTGATGAACTACTTTCCAATAAGGGAGCAGGTACAATTACCTCATCAAGTTCTACTTTCCTCCCACTCACTTCTTTTGAGGGAAACTCCTTCTCTAGAAAGGATCCATTCTTAGCAACGAATATCTTGCCTTCGGATCTGTGATAGAAGGTGTACCCAATAGTCTCCTTTGGGTATCCTATGAAGACACATTTATCTGATTTGGGTTTGAGCTTATCAGATTGAAGCTTTTTCACATAAGGATCGCAGACCCAAACTTTAAGAAATGACAACTTGGGTTTCTTGCCAAACCACAGTTCATAAGGGGTCGTCTCAATGGATTTTGATGGTTCCCTATTTAACGTGAATGCAGCCGTCTCTAAAGAATAACCCCAAAACGATAGCGGTAAATCAGTGAGAGACATCATAGATTGCACCATATCTAATAAAGTGCAGTTACGATGTTCGGACACACCATTATGCTGTGGTGTTCGAGGTGGCGTGAGTTGCGAAACTATTCCGCATTGTTTCAAATGAAGACCAAACTCATAACTCAAATATTCACCTCCACGATCAGATTGTAGAAACTTAATTTTCTTGTTAAGATGATTTTCCACTTCACTATGAAATTCTTTGAACTTTTCAAATGTTCCAGACTTATGTTTCATCAAGTAGATATACCGATATCTGCTCAAATCATCTGTGAAGGTAAGAAAATAATGACACCCTCCGCGAGCATCAACACTCATTGGACCGCATACATCAGTATGTATTATTTCCAACAAGTCTGTTACTCGCTCCATTGTTCTGGAGAACAGAGTCTTAGTTATCTTGCCCATGAGGCATGGTTCGCAAGCATCAAGTGATGCATAATCAAGTGATTTCAAAAGCCCATCAGCATGGAGTTTCTTCATGCGCTTTACACCAATATTGTGATGCCCTCGATTCAATCGTACACTAATCATACACGCAAATGTGTACGATCAAGATCAGGGACTCACGGGAAGATATCACAACACAACTCTACAAATAAGATAAGTCATACAAGCATCATATTACAAGCCAGGGGCCTCGAAGGCTCGAATACAAGAGCTTGATCATAGACGAGTCAGCGGAAGCAACAAAATCTGAGTACAGACATAAGTTAAACAAGTTTGCCTTAAGTAGGCTAGTACAAACTGGGATACAGATCGAAAGAGGCGCAAGCCTCCTGCCTGGGATCCTCCTAAATTACTCCTGGTTGTCGTCAGCGGACTGCACGTAGTAGTAGGCACCTCCCGAGTAGTAGTAGTCGTCGTCGACGGTGCCGTCTGGCTCCTGGGCTCCAACGTCTGGTCGCAGCAATCAGGTATAGGAAAGGGGAAAAAGGGGAAGCAAAGCAACTGTGAGTACTCATCCAAAGTACTCGCAAGCAAGGAGCTACACTACATATGCATGGGTATATGTGTAAAGGGGCCATATCGCTGGACTGAACTGCAGAATGCCAGAATAAGAGGGGGATAGCTAATCCTGTCGAAGACTACGCTTCTGGCAGCCTCCGTCTTGCAGCATGTAGAAGAGAATAGACTGAACTCCTCCAAGTAGCATCACATAGCATAATCCTACCCGGCGATCCTCTCCTCGTCGCCCTGTTAGAGAGCGATCACCGGTTGTATCTGGCACTTGGAAGGGTGTGTTTTATTAAGTATCTGGTTCTAGTTGTCATAAGGTCAAGGTACAACTCCAAGTCATCCTATTACCGAAGATCACGGCTATTCGAATAGATTAACTTCCCTGCAGGGGTGCACCACATAACCCAACACGCTTGATCCCATTTGGTCGGACACACTTTCCTGGGTCATGCCCGGCCTTGGAAGATCAACACGTCGTAGCCCTACCTAGGCACAACAGAGAGGTCAGCACGCCGGTCTAAATCCTATGGCGCAGGGGTCTGGGCCCATCGCCCTTTGCACACCTGCACGTTGCAAACGCGGCCGGAAGCAGACCTAGCCTAGCAGGCGTTCTAGTCCAATCTGGCGCGTGCCGCTCAGTCACTAACGTCACGAAGGCTTCGGCTGATACCACGACGTCGAGTGCCCATAACTGTCCCCGCGTAGATGGTTAGTGCGTATAGACCAGTAGCCAGACTCAGATCAAATACCAAGATCTCGTTAAACGTGTTATTTTGAAATAACCATGAACGCCGACCAGGACCAGGCCCACCTCTATCCTAGGTGGTCTCAACCTGCCCTATCGCTTCGCCACAAAGATCCACTCAGAGGGCCGTCGGGACAAACGTCCTTTCGGACCCAATCCGTGAATCACTCACGGGTACTCCTACGAGCCGACCCGTCTTTAGTCACCACAAGTATCATATATTATGTATAGGTATATACCCGTGATCAACTCCCGAGTGATCACGGCCCGATAGTATAGCATGGTAGACGGACAAGAATGTATGGCCACTGATGATAAACTAGCATCCTATACTAAGCATTAGGATTGCAGGTAAGGTATCAACAGTTGTAGCAACAATGACAGGCTATGCATCAGAATAGGATTAACAGAAAGTAGTAACAGGATACACTACTCTAATGCAAGCAATATAGAGGAGATTAGGCGATATCTGGTGATCAAGGAGGGGCTTGCTTGGTTGCTCTGGCAAGAGAGAGGGGTTGTCAACACCGTAGTCGTACTGGGTAGCAGCGGCGTCGGTCTCGGTGTCTAGCGGGAGAAGAGGGGGAAGAAACAATAAATATAATGCAAACAAGTGCATGATGATGCATGACATGACAAAGCGTGATGCTAGGTGTGCCCTAACGCGGTACGAGGTGGTACTGGTGAAGGGGAAAACATCCGGGAAAGTATTCCCGGTGTTTCGCATTTTCGGACAGATGAACCGAAGGGGGAAAGTTGCGTGTTTGCTATACTAGGGATGCGTGGCGGACGAACGGGCTGCATATCCGGATTCGTCTCGTCGTTCTGAGCAACTTTCATGTTGAAAATAATTTAAACCGAGTTACGGATTAAAAGATATGATTTTCTAAAGATTTTATTATTATTCTAAAATTATTTTTAATTCGAAAATAAATGTTAAATTGCTAGGCGCACCCAGCACAGTGTACACAAAAGTGTACCCAGTGGCTGATAGGTGGGCCAGAGGGACCCAGTTGACCAGTCAATGTTTGACTAGTCAACAGGGGTGGGACCCCCCTGTAATTGACTGTTTTAGTTAATTAGGGTTTAGGTTAATTAGTTAGGCTTAACTAGTTGTTTTAGTTTAATTAATCAAAATTAATTAGGTTAATTAATCCTTTAATTAATTAATCAATTTAATTAATAATTTAATTTATTATTTATTATTATTTTAAATCTTTTTTAATAGTTCTGGGCTGGGCCCCACATGTCTGTGGCCCAGAGGGGCCATAGCGGGCGTGGGCTGCCGGGCGTCGGGCGTGGCCCGAACACGCACGAGCATGATGGAGGGCGCCGGCGGAGGCCATGGCCGGTGGCGGCTCCAGGGTAGGTGACCGGCGGCAGCGACAGGGGAGCAGCGGGGCGCTGCGTGTGGCAGAGCGGCATAGGGCCGGTGGCCAGGGACGGGGCGGAGCAGCGGTCAGCAACAGAGGAGGCGGCGAGTGGGGTGCGTGGGCAAGGGCTACCCCGGGCGTGGCCAGCGAGCAGGGTCGTGGCCGCGGGAGCGCGCCGCGAGTGCGGACGAAGGCGGCGTGACCAGGCGATGGGAGGCGGCAGAACGACGATGGCCGCGAGAGGCCGTGCGGGCGTAGGGCAACGCGTAAGCGGGGACCGCGGGCGACAGCGAGCAGGCGCCGGCAGCTGCGATGCGTGGGCGCGTTCCGCACCTGAATGGCTCGGGGTGACCGTGGTCGCAGCGGGGCGCGCCGTGGCCGACTATGGCGGGAACAGGGGGAGGGGTTAGGCGGAGCGGGTCAGGAACCTCACAGGCGTTGCCGGGTAGAGGGGGCGGCGTGGCTTGGGGAGGCCGACGAGGAAGCGGGTCGGGGGGGGGGGCGCCGGCGAGGCGACGGGTGGACGACGACCCGAGGCAGGGGCGCGTCATCGAGGCGGCGGTGGCGTCTAGCGAGGTGGGGCGACGGGGAGAGCGGTGCCGACGTCGGGGCCTCAGGCGGCGGTGGTTGGAGACGGGCGACAGGGACGACGATGAGGTCAGCCCGATCCGATTTGGATCGGGGGGAGAGGGAGGAAATCGTGGGGAGGGAGTGGGTGAGTGGGGGTTCGATCTAGGTCTCCACCGACAGGGGGGATATGGGGGAGTGGGGTGAGCCGGCTGGGCCGGCCTGGCTAGCCCAGTGGCCAGCTGGGCCGGTTGGCCAGTGGGGGGGGGGCTCCTTTTATTTTATTTTTGGGGGGTTTTCTTTTCTCTTTCTTTTACTTTATTTCTTTTGTGTTTTTCCCTTAGATTTAATTTTATAAAAACTCTTATCACTTAGTACCTGAACTTGTATATTTAATTATACTACTGCTACGATATTCATGGGACATTAAATAAAATTAGTTTGTATTTGTCTATTAATTTAAAAGTATACAAACAAAAGTTTTACCTTTTCTTATTTATTATTGTGCATTTAACTACTTTATAAAAGTGTGTTTTCTCCACCATAATTTCATATGAATTAATTGGTTCACTCCGAACATTTTAGTTTTAATATTTGAAAAGTTTTATTGCTTGCTTGATTTCCAATTTGAATTCGGATCGGTTTTGAACTAACGAGAGATTAGCAACAGTAATCGAAGTGACGTGGCATCTTTAGCAGAGGTTTGCTGTAGCTTAATTATCCGGGCGTCACAAATATGACCTAAATGGCAGTGCCACAAATAGGTTGCACTATCATTATTAAACTTATATCTTTTGGCTTCAATACTATGAACATGTGTATCACTACTATCAAGATTTAGTAAAAATAGACCACTCATCAAGGGTGCATGACCATAAAAGATATTACTCATATAAATAGAACAACCATTATTCTCTAATTTAAATGAATAAGCATCTCGCATCAAACAAGATCCAGATATAATGTTCATGCTCAACATTGGTACAAAATAACAATTATTTAGGTGTAAAACTAATCCCGAAGGTAGATGTAGAGGTAGCATGCCGACGACAATCACACTGACTTTGGAACCATTTCCCACGCGCATCGTGAGCTCGTCCTTAGCCAATCTTCGCTTAATTCGTAGCCCCTGTTTCAAGTTGCAAATATTAGCAACAGAACCAGTATCAAATGCCCAGGCGCTACTACGAGCATTAGTAAGGTACACATCAATAACATGTATATCAAATGTACCTTTCACTTTGCCATCCTTCTTCTTCGCCAAATACTTGGGGCAGTTCTGCTTCCAGTGACCAGTCCATTTGCAGTAGAAGCACTCAGTCTCAGGCTTAGGTGCAGACTTGGTCTTCTTCACTTGAGCAGCAACTTGCTTATTGTTCTTCTTGAAGTTCGCCTTCTTCCCTTTACCCTTTTTCTTGAAACTGGTGGTCTTGTTGACCATCAAAACTTGATGCTCCTTCTTGATTTCTACCTCCCCAGCCTTTAGCATTGCGAAGAGCTCGGGAATTGTCTTATCCATCCCTTGCATATTATAGTTCATCATGAAGCTCTTGTAGCTTGGTGGCAGTGATTGAAGAACTCTGTCAATGACACTATTATCAGGAAGATTAAATCCCAGCTGAGTCAAGTGGTTGTGGTACCCAGGAATTCTGAGTATATGTTCACTAACAGAACTATTCTCCTCCACTTTGCAGCTGTAGAACTTATTGGAGACTTCATATCTCTCAATCCGAGCATTTGCTTGAAGTATTAACTTTAATTCCTAGAACATCTCATATGATCCATGACGTTCACAACGTCGTTGAAGTCCCAGTTCTAAGCCGTAAAGCATGGCACACTAAACTATCGAGTAGTCATCAGGTTTGCTCTGCCAGACGTTCATAACATCTGGTGTTGCTCCTGCAGTGGGTTTGTCACCTAGCGGTGCTTCCAGGACGTAATTCTTCTGTGCAGCAATGAGGATAATACTCAAGTTACGGACCCAGTCCGTGTAATTGCTACCATCATCTTTCAACTTAGCTTTCTCTAGGAACGCACTAAAATTCAACAGAACAACAACACGAGCCATCTATCTACAACAACATAGACATGCAAAATACTATCAGGTACTAAGTTCATGATAAATTAAAGTTCAATTAATCATATTACATAGGAACTCCCACTTAGATAGACATCCCTCTAATCGTCTAAGTGATCATGTGATCCATATCAACTAAACCATGTACGATCATCACATGAGATGGAGTAGTTTTCAATGGTGAACATCACTATGTTGATCATATCTACTATATGATTCACGTTCAACCTTTCAGTCTTAGTGTTCCAAGGCCATATCTGCATATGCTAGGCTCGTCAAGTTTAACCCGAGTTTTCTGCGTGTGCAAAACTGGCTTGCACCCGTTGTATGTGAATGTAGAGCTTATCACACCCGATCATCATGTGGTGTCTCGGCACGACGAACTATAGCAACGGTGCATACTCAGGGAGGACACTTGTACCTTGAAATTTAGTGAGAGATCATCTTATAATGCTACCGTCGAACTAAGCAAAACAAGACGCATAAAGGATAAACATCACATGCAATCAATAGAAGTGATATGATATGGACATCATCATCTTGTGCCTTTGATCTCCATCTCCAAAGCACCGTCATGATCACCATCGTCACCGGCTTGACACCTTGATCTCCATCGAAGCATCGTTGTCGTCTTGCCAACTATTGCTTCTACGACTATCGCTACCGCTTAGTGATAAAGTAAAACAATTACATGGCGATTGCATTTCATACAATAAAGCGACAACCATATGCCTCCTGCTAGTTTCCAATAACTCTGTTACAAAACATGATTGAGGGAGTCCTGGATTAGGGGGTCTCCGGACAGCCGGACTATATCCTTTGGCCGGACTATTGGACTATGAAGATACAAGATTGAAGACTTCGTCCCGTGTACGGATGGGACTCTCCTTGGCGTGGAAGGCAAGCTAGGCAATACGGATATGTAAATCTCCTCCCTTGTAACCGACTCTATGTAACCCTAGCCCCCTCCGGTGTCTATATAAACCGGAGGGTTTAGTGCGTAGGACAACATATAGAATCATACCATATGCTAGCTTCTAGGCTTTAGCCTCTACGATCTCGTGGTAGATCAACTCTTGTAATACTCATATCATCACGAGAATCAAGCAGGACGTAGGGTATTAACTCCATCAAGAGGGCCCGAACCTGGGTAAACATCGTGTCCCCTGCTTCATGTTACCATCCACCTTAGACACACAGTTCGGGACCCCCTACTTGAGATCCGCCGGTTTTGACACTAACATTGGTGCTTTCATTGAGAATTCCACTATGTCGTCACCATAAGGATTGATGGCTCCTACGATCATCGATAGCGATGTGGTCCAGGGTGAGGTTTTCCTCCCCGGACAGATCTTTGTATTCGACGGCTTCGCACTGCGAGCGAATTCACTTGGCCATCTGGAGCAGGTCGAGAGCTACGCCCCTGGCCATCAGGTTAGATTTGGAAACTTAAACTGCACTGCCGACATCCGCGGAGACTTGATCTTCGACGGATTCGAGCCCATGTCAGGTGCGCCGCACAGTCAAGACGAGCACGACGTAACTCTGCCGTCGGACAGTGTTCGGGAGATCGCATCTGCAACTCCTCCAGCCTTCAAATCGGAGCAAATTGCGCCATCCAAGGACGGAGGGATAGACCCCGCCATGGAGGCTGCACTCTCAGTGGCGATGGAGCCGGATACTAACTTCACCCCTTACGAGAGCCGTGTTGCCGAACCACTGGATTTGTCTCCGGCCACGGACTCCGAGCCGCCTACATCCGTGCCCATCGAATCCTACTGGGCGCCGATCATGGAGTTCACCTCCGCGGATATCTTTCAGCACTTGCCTTTCGGTGATGTGCTAAATTCATTAAAATCTCTCTCCTTATCAGGAGAACCTTTGCCGAACTATATCCAGCTAGAATGGGATACAGATGATGAAGAAATTCGCCGCCCGCCCACCACCCACTTAGTAGCCACTGTCGGCAACTTAACTGACATGCTCAACTTCGACTCCGAAGACATCGACGACATGGATGAAGATGCAGGAGACGAACAGGATCCAGTGCCCACAGGGCGCCAGACAGCCACTTCATCACATGACATATACATGGTGGATACACCGAAAGAAGGCAATGGCGAAGATACAACGGAGGATGGCCCTTCCAAGAAGCAACCCAAGCGCCGACATCAGCGGCACCGCTCTAAGTCCCGCCATAGCAAAAACAGCGATAACAGCGCAAGAGAAAATAACACTCCAGTCGACTCCAGAGGAAACGACAACCACATTGCCCCAGCAGCAGAACACGATGAAGCTGCAAGCGGTGAACATAGTACGGATCTGACGTCCAAACACGACGATGCCGAGGATAACCCTCATCAAACCCCATCTGGGGAGGAAAACAGTCCGGACAAAGATGCACACATCATCCCGGAAACGCACGTGGAGCAAGAGAACCTCCGCAGAAGGCTTATTGCCACAATGAGGAGTCTGAAGAAGCAGAAGCAAAGGCTTAAGGCCGCACAAAATACACTCAACAGCAGGTGGAACAAAGTGCTCGAGAGCGAAGCAAAGTATGGTGGAAGTTACCACACGAAGAGCTATCCAAAGCGCAAGCTGTTACCCGAATTCGACGACGGGGCCTTAGAGCCCACACAGCCAAATAATGAAACGACCAACCAGCCGGATCCACCACCTTGTGACCGCGATAGAGCGGATAACAAATACGCACATAAGTCAACACACGACGTACGTGAGGACTTGCGCCAAAAATCCGGTGCGACTAGATCCATCTATGGATCTAGGAAGCGTGCTCCGACACAAAATCAAAACCAAATACCACAACCGTCCAAACGCCATGGTACATCCAAGTACAGGGGTGCCACACACCCCCTAAGTTTCACCGATGAGGTGCTGGACCACGAATTCCCAGAAGGATTCAAACTAGTGAACATAGAAGCATACGACGGGACCACAGACCCTGGGGTTTGGATTGAGGACTTTATCCTCCATATCCATATGGCTTGCGGAGACGATCTCCATGCCATTAAATACTTGCCCCTCAAGCTTAAAGGACCAGCTCAGCACTGGCTGAAAAGCCTCCCCGAAAACTCAATTGGAAGTTGGGAGGAGCTCGAGGACGCTTTTCGGGCTAATTTTCAAGGGACCTACGTCCAACCTCCGGATGCAGACGATTTAAGTCATATAATTCAACAGTCCGAAGAGTCCGCCCGAAAGCTTTGGAACAGGTTTCTCACCAAGAAGAACCAAATCGTCGACTGTCCGGACGCCGAAGCCTTGGCAACTTTCAAACACAACGTCCGAGACGAATGGCTCGCCAGACACCTCGGCCAAGAAAAACCGAGAACAATGGCAGCTCTAACAAGTCTCATGACCCGCTTTTGCGCGGGCGAAGACAACTGGTTAGCCCGCAGCAACACCATCGACCCAAGCACATCCGAAGTCAGGGATGGCAATGGAAAACCACGACGCAATAAAAGCAAGCGTCGAAATAAAGAGGATAGCCTAGATAATACGACGGTAAACGCCGGATTCAGGGGCTCTCGACCAGGTCAGCGGAAAAAGCCTTTCAAAGGCAGCAGAGACGGACCGTCTGGCCTAAACAAGATTCTTGACAAACTGTGTCAGATTCATGGCACCCCCGATAAACCTGCAAATCACACCCACAGAGAATGCTGGGTCTTCAAGCAGGCCGGTTAGCTAAACGCCGAACACAAGGGGGGGAGACACCAAGCAAAGACGAGGACGAACCTCGCCAGCAAAGCACCGGAGGATAGAAAAAATTCCCACCAGAGGTTAAAATAGTCAATATGATCCATGTGACGAAGAGGAAAAGCAAACATGCACTCCGAGACACACATGCCATAGAGCCCGTCACCCCTAGGTTCAACCCCTGGTTGGCCTGCTCGATCACTTTTGATCGCGGGAATCACACGACAAGCATCCGACACGAAGGATTGGCTGCCTTGGTGTTAGACCCAATAATAAATGGATACCATCTCACACGAGTCCTCATGGACGGCGGCAGTGGCCTAAACCTGATATATCAGGACACAGTCCACAAAATGGGGATAGACCCATCAAAAATAAGCCACCGTACTACTACCTTCAAGGGAGTAATACCAGGCCTAGAGGCCCGCTGCACGGGCTCTCTATTACTAGAGGTTGTATTCGGTTCTTCCGACAACTTCCGAAGCGAAAGGTTAAATTTCTACATCTCTCCATTCCGAAGTGGCTATGAGGCACTACTCGAAAGAGCGGCTTTCGCTCGTTTTAATGCAATCCCGCATTACGCTTCTCTCAAGCTTAAGATGCCCGGTCCACATGGCACCATCACAGTTAGCGGAAATACTGAGCGTGCTCTACGCGCGGAAGAATGTGCGGCGACTTTAGCCGCCGAGCACTAGATGGCCTCACCAACCAGAAAAAATGACAGGTCGTCAAGACCACGGACACGGTTAGAGGAGTCCGGTGCACCACTACATATACATGAGATTGGTTTGATAATCAAGCCCTCCTAGACGATATCAGGGGCTTCCCGCGTGTAATCAGGGCTACTCCGACTCAACTTTACTTATCCTAAATTTTAATGGTTTATAGACAATAACCAATTTTCTGGCACAGCAAGTTTCACCTAAGTTCTTCTCTTTTACAGATGACAATCGTGCCACACCCATCCAGGACACGACACAACGGAGACACAGGCGCAGACATGCAGCAGGGACCCGCTCAAAGGTTTGTTTTTCAGATTAAGACCCCGCGTCAACCTTTTTTACTTTCTCTTGTTGCCCACATCCTCCGGATACTCAATACAACTGAGAAGGATGCCGACGTATTGGCATGTGGCCACATCAGGATATTGCACGTACCTGGACACCCGGGATTTATTATTAAGGGCATTGTTCAGCCCGACATATGCTATAAAGACCGAATACCTTAGGGAGTGAGGGAGTCCTGGATTAGGGGGTGTTCGGGTAGCCGGACTATACCTTCAGCCGGACTCCAGGACTATGAAGATACAAGATTGAAGACTTCGTCCCGTGTCCGGATGGGACTTTCCTTGGCGTGGAAGGCAAGCTTGGCGATGCGGATATTCAAGATCTCCTACCATTGTAACCGACTCATGTAACCCTAACCCTATCCGATGTCTATATAAACCGGAGGGTTCTAGTCCGTAGGACAACTTCATCATACAACAATCATACCATAGGCTAGCTTCTAGGGTTTAGCCTCCTTGATCTCGTGGTAGATCTACTCTTGTACTACCCATATCATCAATATTAATCAAGCAGGAGTAGGGTTTTACCTCCATCGAGAGGGCCCGAACCTGGGTAAAAACATCATGTCCCTTGTCTCATGTTACCATCCTCCTAGACGCACAGTTCGGGACCCCCTACCCGAGATCCGCCGGTTTTGACACCAACATTGGTGCTTTCATTGAGAGTTCCTCTGTGTCGTCACTTTTGGGCTCGATGGCTCCTTTGATCATCAACGATGATGCGGTCCAGGGTGAGACTTTTCTCCCCGGACAGATCTTCGTCTTCAGCGGCTTCGCACAGCGGGCCAACTCGCTTGGCCACCTGGAGCAGATCGAAAGCTATGCCCCTGGCCATCAGGTCAGGTTTGGAAGCTTAAACTACACGGCAGACACCCGCGGGGATTCGACTTCGATGGGTTCAAGCCACAACTGAGCGCACCGCACTGTGTTGAGAGGCATGATCTAGCTCTGCCGCCGAACAGTGCCCTGGAGGCCGCACAAGCACTGGTTCCGACCCTTTATTCGGAGCCTATTGCGCCAATCAAGGATGAGCGGTTGGACGTCACCTCGGGGGCTATGATCTCAAAGGCGATCGAGCCGAATGTCAGCCCCGCGTTCCGCACGGCCCGTGACTCCAAGGAGCCGGATTCCTCTTCGAACTCCGACCCCCCCGCGCCCCTGCCGATCGAATCCAATTGGGCGCCGATAATGGAGTTCACCACCGCGGACATCTTTCAGCACTCGCCTTTTGGCGACATCCTGAATTCTCTAAAGTCTCTCTCTTTATCAGGAGAGCCCTGGCCGGACTATGGTCAGCGAGGATGGGATACGGACGATGAAGAAATTCAAAGCCCACCCACCACCCACTTGGTAGACACCGTGGACAATTCAAACGACGTGCTCAACTTCGACTCCGCAGACATCGACAGCATGGACGATGATCCAGGAGATACAGATGAGCCAACGCCCATAGGGCATTGGACGACACACCAAGCGAAGACGAGGACGAACCCCAAAAGCAGAGCACCAGGAAACAAAAGAACTTCCCACAAGAAGTAAAAACAGTAAACTTACTTCACATAACAAAACGTGCGGCGCCCATAAAGGTACGCACCACACGACCAATCCCAAAGGGGTCCCGCCATTGGTTGTCAAAACCAATCATCTTCGATCAGCTGGATTATTCTAGAAGTATCAGGAACGCAGGCTGGACTGCCTTGGTACTCGATCCAATAATTGGCGGACTCTAGTTTTCAAATGTCCTTATGGACGGCGGAAGTGGACTAAACCTGATATATCAGGACACAATCCGCCACATGGGGATAGACCCAGCAAGAATCCGCCACAGCAAAACCGCCTTTCAAGGGGTCACGCCTGGTCCGGACACCCATTGCATGGGTTTTCTCCGGCTCGAAGTTATATTCGGCTCTACCGATAACTTCCTCCGTGAAAAGCTGACCTTCCACATCGTCCCATTCTCCAGTCGCTATCAAGCACTACTGGGACGCGAAGCTTTCGCCCGCGTTAACGCAATACCGCATTATGCATCTCTAACGCTTAAGATGCCCGGTCCACGAGGCATCATCTCTTTAAAGGGGAAACATTGATGTGCCCCTCCCCCAAGCGGAGGACTGTGCGGCCGCTTTGACAGCCCCACAGTAAAATGGCTTCACCGGCCAAAAATTTCGGAATAGGTCATTAAAGACCACAAACGCGGATAGACAAGTTCGGTACAAAATCATCATTGATGCAGGCTTAGTGGCCATATACCCCCGCACTAGGGGCTCCGTACATATACAATAAGAGACAATAAAGCTCAGTTCTATATATTTTACTTTATACTTTGCTTATTTCAAACTTTTGTTCGGCACGACCCATTTTCAGCTCAATTCCTCTCTTTCGCAGATGAACGCCGTGCGGCGCCCGTCCAGGATATGGCACAACGGAGACACAGGCGCAGACGTGCAGTAGGGACCCGTCCTAAGGATTCTTTTTAGATTAAGACCTTGCGTAAACCTTTTTTACTGTCTCTTGTTGCTACATATCCCCTGGTTTTCTCTGATATAACCAAGGAGGAGGCTGGCGTCTTGGCATGTGGCCACGTCAGAATTTTTGCGCGTACCTGGACACTAGGGGCTTTTTAATAAAGAGTGTTGTTTTGCCCGCACTCATAAAGACCGAACACCTTAGGGAGTGTTCGGCGTCGCGGGTTTTGGCATTATATGCATCAGCTCTGAATCATGTCTTTGGTCAAATGTTGGGTTGCCCGGCTCCTGAGTTCGGCTACCTTACGTTCCGCTCTATCAGCTAAGGTAGCACCAGGAGAACTACTGCGATTGTGCCCCGGTTAGGCCGGGCGAGCGCCTCAGTAGAGAAAGCCGAAAACTGACTGTCATGATGTGGCGTGAGACTGGTTAGCCACCCGATGACCTATCGGAACCTATAGGATTCCTCCGTTTTAACGAAGGGCCGTTTCCCGGCCAGGCACATACGCGCCCCGAACTCGGGCGAGCGTAGTCGCCACCAAGGGGCTACCTAAATAGTCTCACTGTCAAGCTCCTATGGCAAAGTGAAAGTGTTAAAGCATTATAGTCCGGTTGCCTGGCCCGCTGCGCTATCACCTCCTTTGCAGGACCAAGACGTTGGGTTAAGTGTGAAAATGCATCTTCTACGAGCACCCCCGCACTATGTGTGTGGGGGCCGAAGCCAACGACTGCCATCTTTCAGATTATATATATATATACCTTAAAACGGCCGCACAGGAGGTGTTCCCAATACTTGAAGGCACAAGTATAAAAGGCCACTACAATTTATCAAAGTATTGCTTTATAATTATATATGCTATCATAACATAGCATCCTTCGATCACTGCGTCTCTATTACACGAGCGCCTTCAAGGACTTCCTGAAAATAGTGCTCGGAGGGTACTCGGCTTTTGTCCGAATCTCGGGACGCAACAACGGTGGTCTCCATGTCTGCCCAGTATGTCTTGACACGGGCAAGAGCCATCCGTGCGCCCTCTATGCATGCTGACGTCTTCATCGCATTAATATGCGGCACCGCGTCAAGGAATTGCTGCACCAAGCTGAAATAACTCTTCGGCTCCGATCTCCCAGGCCACAGATGACCCATGACGTATTTCATGGCGAGTACGGACAATCTATTCAGTTCGTCCCATTGAGCCAGGCGATCGTCCACTGCTAGTGGACGCTCTGGATTGTGGAACTGTGACCAGAAAAGCTTTTCCACTTCGCGATCTTTTAGATCTCAAAAGTGTTCGGTCGCATCAGCAGCACTTGCTGCCAAATCCAGATAGGTGTCCTCCACACTCCACATCTGGTCCAACGGAGCAAACTTCGGATCGCAAAGCTTCCTCCATAGCATAAAGGGCTTTCCAGCCGCAATCTGTTCGGCCTGATGCAGCTCCTCCTTCGCAGCTCTCATCGCAGAGCGAGCGTCCTTGGCATCGGCAACGGCCTTCTCTAAGTCCGTCTGTCTCGCCCGGTCTTCTTTCTCAAGAAGTTTGCAACGGTCTGCAGCGCTCTTTAACTTCTCGGCCATCTCGGCCATCTCTTGTGTGCTTCGGCAGTGAGCAGCCTATTCGGCTCTCAGCTCTTCAAGGGCCTTCTCGGCAACCGCATCGCTTTTTCTGGCTTGCTCCTTAGCTCGTGCAAGTTCTGCCCTAAGATTCTCCATGGCGGCCGTACCATCTGCGTCAAGCACACACATTGTAAGACACTGGCATGAAGCTCGTCTTACCTGATGCCGCCCGAGGAATTACATACCTTGAGCCTCATCAAGCCGCTTGTTGACAAGCGCGATGTCGGCATCTGCCACGTCCAGTTGCCGCTTTAGTTCGGCCAAATCATTAGTTCGGCTTGATTCTGGACACCTCGCCACCTACATTCAAAGGTGACATCTTAGACCTGGGATTATGATCCTCTGCGTGCCGTCATTTCTTGACAACGCGCAGAGTCTCAGGGGCTACTATCTACACAGTGCGCATCTTGTTTTATGCGCAACTGACGAAGAAGTACATTATCAAACGTACCTCAAAACCCGTCAGCAAACTTCTGACGGCCTCATGCAATCCGCTTTTCGCGGACGAAATCCTTCCAATCACCGTACCCATCAATGCACGGTGCTCCTCTGAGATAGAAGCTCGCCCCAGCAGAATCATCAGCTCCTCCGACCGCGCACCGGACGGTGCCGGGCTCGTCCTATGACCTCCATCGAAGGCCGGACACGGAGAACCTTGGGGGGACATATGGCTACCTTCCACCCCTGCCGGATTCGGAGAAACCCTCCGCGACGATGCCTCAGGGTCGCCCGCCTCGCCAGGCGGTACGGCAGGGGGAGGCGTTCCACTCTCCATCATCTCCGGAAGAAGATCCCCCGAAGACGAGCTCTGCTGAGAAGGGCTAAGGTCTGAGCTACAAAGTAAAATTTCGGTTAATCTTCTCAGATAAAAAGCAAGGATTTCTCTCATCCCTCTAAAGGAAAATCTTTCTCTACTTACGGCTCGCTGGAGGGCTGATCCCTTTGAGGGCGTAGTTCGGCCGAGGATCTCCCTGGCGTCGGACCCTCTGACGAGGACTTTTCCCCCCGCTTTGAGGCCATGGTCTCCGGGTCGTCAGGGGCGGCCCTCTTCTTCCCCTTAGGAGAGGAATTGTCGGTTCCTCCCTTCGGAGCAGCCTCCTTCGAGGAGGCCATAGTTTCCTTGTCCTCCCCCTCACTTCCCTCCAAAGGCACGATCTTCAACATCCTGACTAGCACGGGATCCGGCCTGGTCTCAGGAAGGGGAGCCGGACACCTGATCAGCTTTGCCTTCGCTATCCACTCCTGTTTAAAAGGACAACTCTTTTTGGGGCGAATTTATGACAATTTTACGGATAGCGAGTCCGGGCACAAGGTTACTTACTTGAGTATCCGGGCGATTGCAGCTTAAACCTGCGTCCTCGGTCAAATCCGGACACATTGCTTGTGATCCGAAGAACATTTTATACATCTCCATGGGCGTTGCGCCCATAAAATGCTGGAGAGCTCGTGGTCCCTCCGGATTAAACTCCCACAGACGAAGGGAGCGACGTTTGCCGGGCAGTGTTCGGCGAATCAGCATGACCTGCGTCACCTTGACCAGGTTGAGGTATCTTTCTAAGAGATCCCTGATGCGGCCCTGCAACAAGGGCACATCTTTGGATAACCCCCAATCTAATCCTTTGTTGACCCATGACGCTAGCCGTGATGGGGGACCCGAGCGAAAGGCAGCAGGCGCCACCCACTTGGCGCTCCTGGGAGCGGTGATGTAGAACCACTCTCGTTGCCACAAGCCGAGCTCCTCTTGAAAGGAGCCCTCGGGGCATGGAGCATCAACATTCTTACTTATGACAGCGCCTCCGCACTCTGCGTGCCGTCCCTCGATCATCTTCGGCTCCACTCCAAAAGTCTTGAGCCATAATCCGAAGTGAGGAGTAACACGGAGGAACGCTTCGCACACAACGATGAATGAGGATATGTGGAGGATGGACTCTGGAGCTAAGTCATGAAATTCCAGCCCGTAATAAAACAACAGCCCCCTCACGAAGGGATCCATCGGGAAGCCTAACCCCCGAAGGAAGTGAGACATGAACACTACGCTCTCACCGGGCTGGGGACTGGGAATAGCCTGCCTTTGAGCAGACAACCTATGCGAAATTTCGGCGGTCAAGAACTTAGCCTCTCTCAACTTTAGCACGTCCTCCTCCGTGACGGAGGAGGGCATCCATCGACCTTGAAGGTCGGAACCGGACATTGTCGAAGGTCCGAAGCGCCTGGAATCTGGAGCCTAGGGTGTTGGAACTCGAGGCGACGGGCGAACTTGTTTTGAGATTGGGGAAAAGGAGTAAGGCCATGGTCTCTTTATAAGAGGTTGAACTCCAGGAGCCCTCCCCGTAACCGTTTGGGACTAGCCTTTAATCGAGAAGACATGCTAACGGGCACGATTGGGTTACCCACGTCCGTATTGATGAGAATCCCATAAAAGGGGGGACACGATCTCTGCTTTGATAAGACGTGCCAAGGAAACCGCCTCGCTAAACGTGCTGAGGTGGAAAAGTAAAAACGATTCGAGTAAAGGACTTGGCCGTAGTGTGATGTCACGCTGCGGAATACGTCAGCAGATTAGATTTGTGTTGATATTATTCTCTCTATGGCAATATGTGGAAACTTATTTTGCAGAGCCGGACACTATCCTTGGTGTCTAAAATCTTCTTGAAGGACTTGGAGGAGGAACCCGCCTTGCAATGCCGAAGACAATCTGCGTGCCGGACTCGTCTTCATTGAAGCCTGGTTCAGGGGCTACTGAGGGAGTCCTGGATTAGGGGGTGTTCGGGTAGCCGGACTATACCTTCAGCCGGACTCCAGGACTATGAAGATACAAGATTGAAGACTTCGTCCCGTGTCCGGATGGGACTTTCCTTGGCGTGGAAGGCAAGCTTGGCGATGCGGATATTCAAGATCTCCTACCATTGTAACCGACCCTGTGTAACCCTAACCCTATCCGGTGTCTATATAAACCGGAGGGTTCTAGTCCGTAGGACAACTTCATCATACAACAATCGTACCATAGGCTAGCTTCTAGGGATTAGCCTCCTTGATCTCGTGGTAGATCTACTCTTGTACTACCCATATCATCAATATTAATCAAGCAGGAGTAGGGTTTTACCTCCATCGAGAGGGCCCGAACCTGGGTAAAAACAGCGTGTCCCTTGTCTCCTGTTACCATCCGCCTAGACGCACAGTTCGGGACCCCCTACCCGAGATCCGCCGGTTTTGACAGGGAGTGTTCGACGTCGCGAGTTTGGCCTTATATGCATCAGCTCCGAATCATGTCTTTGGTCAAATGTTGGGTTTGCCCGGCTCCCATGTTTTGGTACCTTACGTTCCGCTATATCGGCTAAGGTTGGACTGGGAGAACTACTGCGATTGTGCCCTGGTTCATCCGGATGAGCACCTCAGTAGAGAAAGCCGAAAACTGACTGTCATGACATAGCGCGATACTGGTCAACCACTCGATGACCCAGCGGAATCTTCGGGACTCCTTCGCATTAACGAAGGGCCATTTCCCGGTCATGTACGTATGCGCCCCGTATTCGGATAGCGTAGAAGTACCAGGGGCTATATAGTAGCCCCACCGTCAAACTCGTATGGCTAAGTGAAAGTGTTAAAGCAATATAGTCTGATTGCCTCGTTCGCTGCGCTACCACCTCCTTAATGGACCAAGACGTTAAATCAAGTGTGAATACGTGCTTTTTGCGAACACCCCCGCATTATATGCGTGGGGGCGGAAGCCGACGACTGCAAACTTTTAGGTTATATACATATACATAAACGGCTGCACATGAGGCATCATAATACTTTCAGGCAAAAGTATAAACACAACCTTCATAACTCAATAAAACATGTTTTTACAATGGGAGTACATCTCACTAGAACATAATATTCTTCGAGCACTGAGCCTCAATCAAACGAGCGCCTTCAAGAACTTCTTCAAAGTAGTGCTCGGCAGCCACTCGGCCCACGGCCGAACCCTGTGTTGCAACAGTGATGGCCTCCATCTCCGCCTAGTATGTCTTGACACGGGTAAAGGCCTTCCGCGCACCCTCTATGCACGCCGACCTCTTCATAGCATCAATGTGCGGCACAACACCAAGGAATTGTTGCACCAAACTAAAGTAACTATTCGGCCTTGGCCCTCCCGGCCACAGATGATCCACAACGGACCTCATGGCGAGTCCGGACAACCTATGGAGCTCGGCCCACTCAGCCATTTGCTCATTCAGCAGCAGCAGACGCACTGGAGCATGGAACTGTGACCAGAACAGCTTTTCCACTTCGCGATCTTCTTGATCCTTGAAGTACTTGGCCGCATCAGCAGCACTTGCCGCCAAATCCACGTAGGCGTCAGCAGAACTCCATAGTTGATCAAGAGAAGCATACTTCGAATCTCCGAACTTAGTCCGCAACAAGAAGGGCTTCCCAGCCACGATATCCATAGCTTGATGCAGCTCCTCCTTCATCGCTCTGATTTTAGAGCGGGCTTCCTTGGCTGCTACCATGGCCTTCTCTAGGTCCGTCGCCCTCGCTCGACTTTCTTCTTCAAGAAGCAGGTAACGGTCAGCGGCATCTTTCAACTCAATGGCCATCTGGGCTATCCTTTCCTTGCTTTGGCGATGCGTGGACTGTTCGGCCCGCAGCTCTTCGACCGCCCTTAGAGCGGCCGCGTCGCTATTCCTTGCTTGTTCCTTGGCCCGGGCAAGCTTTGCCCGAAGGGTCTCCACGGCGGCAGCTCCATCTGCAGTCACAACATATTAAAGATATTGGCATCCTGCTCCTCTTACTATGCGTTGATCACCAGAGAAATCACTCACCCTGTGCCTCGTCAAGCCGCTTGTTGACAAGCACGATGTCGGCATCTGCCGCATCAAGTTGCCGCTTTAGCTCGGCAAACCCATCAGTCCGGCTAGCCACCAGAGCTTCAGCCACCTGCACATAAATGCGGTCTGATTATTACCCGGGACTATGATCCTCTGTTTGCCGCCGTTTTCGATGACAACCAGAGTCTTAGGGGCTACTATCTACATAGGGCACACCTAACGTGTGCGGTATTTTCAAAAACATACACCATGTCACGTACCTCAAAGCCTTTCAGCAGACTCATAAAAGCTTCATGCAATCCGCTTTCAGCAGATGAAATCCTTTCAACTACCATACTCATTAGTGTACGATGCGCTTCTGAGATGGCTGCTTGCTCCAGAAGAACCTTCAGTGCGTCCGACCACACACTATATGGTTCCGGACTCTTTCTGTTGCTCTCTTTATGAGCTGAATACTGAGGACTCTGGGTGGCCAAGGGATTACCCCCTGGCCTTGGCGGATCTGGAGAAACCCTCCGTGATGACACTTCAGGGTCGCCCGCTTCATGAGGAGGGGTGGCAGGGGGAGGTGTTTCGCTCTCCATCATCTTCGGAAGAAGATCCCCCGAAGACGAACTCTGTCGAGAAGGGCTACGATCCGAACTACAAGATATAAGCTTCGGTTATTGTCTTCAGAAGTAAGATAGGATGTTTTCACTACTAAGTACTTTTTTATTACTTACAGCTCGGTAGAGGGCCGATTCCCTTGCGGACACTGTGCGGCAAGGGTACCCCCTGGGGCAGGAACCTCTGGCGAAGATTTCTTCCCTCGTTTGGAAACCTCTATTTTCGGATCTTCAGAGGTGGTCCTCTTCCTTCCCCGGGGAGAGGGAATGCCAGATTCTTCTCCCTGGTTGTCCTCCTTTGCGGAGGCGCTCGTTCCCCCGGTTGGGGCGAGTAGTGAGTGCGGCTCGCTTCCGGCCTCTTTATTCCCCCTTTATCTTCCTTCGAGGGCACTTGATAAGGTGCCAACTCCAGCATTTTGTCTAGTACTGGATTGGCCAAGCCCTCGGGAAGGGGGGCGGACACCTAATCATCTTCGCCTTTGTTATCCAGGCCTGGTCAAAGGGCGACTTCTCAGAAGGATGTTATGATGAATAAGAGAAACAGTGTGTTCGGCCATGGGATTACTTACTTGGGTATCCCGGCGATTATAGCTCAGACCCGCATCCTCGGTGGTGTCCGGGCACTTTATTTGTGATCCAAAGAACAACTTGTACATCTCCTCGAGCGTCATGCCGAGGAAGTGCTGAATGATTCGCGGTCCCTACAGGCTGAACTCCCACAAACGGAGAGGTCTACGTTTGCAAGAAGGGACCTGGCGAACTAGCATGACCTGCATCACCGTGACCAGGTTGACATCTCTCTCAATGAGATCTCGGATGCGACTCTATAATATCGGCACATCCTTTACCGGATCCCAGTTTATCCCCTCGCTGATCCATGACGTCAGTTGTGGTGTGGGGCCTGAGCGAAAGGTGGGGATGGCTTCCCACTTGGCACTTCGGGGAGCTGTGATATAAAACCACTCCCGCTGCCACAAACCGGATACCTCCAGGAAGGAACCCTCTGGCCATGGAGCGTTAGCGCTGTTGCTTATTACGACACCTCCGCAATCTACGTGCCACCCTTCGATCATCTTTGGCTTCACATTGAAGGTCTTGAGCCACAGGCCGAAGTGAGGGGTAGTGCGGAGGAAGGCCTCACATACGACGATGAACGACGAGATGTGAAGGAGGGAATCCGGGGCCAGATCGTGGAAATCCAGCCCATAATAGAACATGAGTCCCCTGACAAAGGGATCCAGAGCGAGGCCTAGTCCTCGGAGGAAGTGAGAGACAAACACAACACTCTCGTTGGGTTCGGGAGTGGGGATGACCTGCCCCCGGGCGGGCAGCCTGTGCGAGATTTCGGCGGTCAGATATCTCGCCTCTCTCAGCTTCTTGATGTCATCCTCTGTGACAGAGGAAGGCATCCACTGACCTTGGAGGTTGGATCCGGACATAGTTGAAGGTCTGAAGTTCCTGACCTGAGCCTGGGGTGTTGGAACTCGAGGTGGGGGAAGGATTAGATTGAGCGCAAGAGGAAAAAGGGACAGGTCTTGGCCTCTTTATAAAAAGGGTAAATGTCAAGTGTCCTCCTCGCGGCCGTTTTGGAGCTCTCCTAAAATTGAGGAGTCATACCAACCGGCACGAGTGGGTTACCCACGTCCGTATTGATGAGAATCCCGTAATAAGGGGGACCCGATCTCTGCTTCGACAAGACGTGTCAAGAAAACCACCTCGCGATATGTGCGGTGCTGGTTGAGAAAAATGGTTCGAACAATGACCGGGCCATGACGTAATGTCGTGCTGACAAAAAACGTCAGCAGATTAGATTTGTGCAAATATTATTCTCTCTGCGGTAGTATGTGGAACTTGTTTTGCAGAGCCGGACACTATTCTGGTGTTCAAAATCTTCTATGGAGTATTTGGAGGAGGAACCCGCCTTGCAATGCCGAAGACAATAATGCGCGCCGGACTCATCGTCATTGAAGCCTGGTTCAGGGGCTACTGAGGGAGTCCTAGATTAGGGGTACTCCGGACAGCCGGACTATATCCTTTGGCCGGACTATTGGACTATGAAGATACAAGATTGAAGACTTCGTCCCGTGTCCGGATGGGACTCTCCTTGGCGTGGAAGGCAAGCTAGGCAATATGGATATGTAAATCTCCTCCCTTGTAACCGACTCCGTGTAACCCTAGCCCCCTCCGGTGTCTATATAAACCGGAGGGTTTAGTCCGTAGGACAACATATACAATCATACCATAGGCTAGCTTCTAGGGTTTAGCCTCTACAATCTCGTGGTAGATCAACTCTTGTAATACTCATATCATCAAGAACAATCAAGCAGGACATAGGATATTACCTCCATCAAGGGGGGCCCGAACCTGGGTAAACATCGTGTCCCCTGCTTCCTGTTACCATCCGCCTTAGACGCACAGTTCGGGACCCCCTACTCGAGATCCGCTAGTTTTGACACCGATAATGATCATCTCATACAATAAAATTTAGCATCATGTCTTGACCATATCACATCACAACATGCCCTGCAAAAACAAGTTAGACGTCCTCTACTTTGTTGTTGCAAGTTTTTACGTGGCTGCTATGGGCTTCTAGCAAGAACCGTTCTTACCTACGCATCAAAAACCACAATGCGGTATAGTGATTGCTTTTTGATCTTCAGAAAGAACCCTGTTCATTGAATCCGATTCAACTAAAGTTGGAGAAACTGACACCCACTAGCCACTTGTGTGCGAAGCACGTCGGTAGAACCAGTCTACGTAAGCGTACGCGTAATGTTGGTCTGAGCCGCTTCATCCAACAATACCGCTGAATCAAGAATCAACTAGTGATGACAAGCAATATGTATATACCCACACTCACAACTCCTTTGTGTTCTACTCGTGCATATAACATCTACGCATAGACCTAGCTCGGATGCCACTATTGGGGAACGCAGTAATTTCAAACAATTTCCTATGCACACGCAAGATCCACCTAGGTGATGCATAGCAACAAGAGGGGAGAGTGTTGTCCATGTACCCTCGTAGATCGTAAGCAGAAGCATTATGACACCGTGGTTGATGTAGTCGTACGTCTTCACGATCCGACCGATCCTAGCACCGAAGGTACGACACCTCCGCGATCTGCACACGTTCAGCTCAGTGACGTCCCACGAACTCTAGATCCAGCTGAGGTCGAGGGAGAGTTTCTTCAGCATGACGGCGTGATGACGGTGATGATGAAGTTATCGACGCAGGGCTTCGCCTAAGTACTACAACGATATGACCAAGGTGGAAATCTGTGGAGGGGGGCACCGCATGCGGCTAAACAATCAACTTGTGTGTCTATGGGGTGCCCCCTCCCCCGTATATAAAGGAGTGGAGGAGGGGGAGGGCCGGCCCTCCATGGCGCGCCTCAAGGGGGGAGTCCTACTCCCGGTGGGAGTAGGATTCCCCCTTCCCTTGTTGGAGTAGGAGAGAAAGGAAGGGGGAGAGAGAGGGAAGGAAGGGGGGCCTGGCTGTAACACCCCCGGTGTCATGCTACAGTAACCCTTTGTGATTAAGCTAATCATTTTTCCAAACAGTGCTTAATCACCTTTGATTCAAATCTCAATTTAAATTCCACTTAGGAATCAAATTCAATTTGCAAGTGAATTTTCAAGTTGCACAAAAGTTGCTGCAAAATAGTCCATCATTTAGCAAAAATAACATTTAATTGTTAAGGAGAACAACATCACCTAAGCGCTAAGATGGACTATAGCAATTATTACAACGCAATTTCAGCATTTTAAAGTGCTATCTTATTTGCGAAAAATGCAAATGGATTCCTCTAGCCTCCAAATTATTTGTGGCACTGCCTAAAAATGCAAACTATTTAATAGGCTAAGTCCCACATTTTTTCTCAGCTCTTTTGGTTACCCTAAATAGTCATTTTCTATCTCTGTTATTTTAAAAAGAGGAAACAAAAAAAAGAGAAAGGGCCACCCCCCCACGCTGGGCCGAATGGCCCAGCTGGCCGCCGCACCGGCCGGCCCACCAGGCCCGGCCAGGCCTCCTTATCAACCCCAACTCCCGAACCCTAACTACTACCCCCACTCCCACCTCGTTCCCCCCCCATCCCCCCCCCCCCCCCCCCTTCCCCCCCCTCCCCCCCCCCCCCCCTCTCCCTGATCTGGGCGCCCTTCGCCCTGAGCACCATCACCGGTCGCCGCCCGGTGGCTTCACCGGCATCGCCGGCCGAGGCCACCTCGCCGCCGCCCGTCTTCGTCCCCCTCCACACCGTCGCCGCCTCGCCTCCTCGTCCGCTCCACGAGCGCCGTCATCAGAGGCCGCCCCGACGTCGAGCTCCTCCATCCTCGGCCTCCTCCTCGCGCCCGCTGCCATCCCCCGGCATCGGACGGTGAGGCCGCGGCCTCCCCCTTCTCTCCCCTGCTCGCGGTTCCTCGTACTCTGGCCGTGCCTTGGCCGCTCTGCTCCTCGCCGCCCGTCGCATCCCAGCGTCGCGGTCGCTGGCGCCACAGTCACCGCACCCCTGGCCACGTCGCCGCGCCGTTCTGTCGCCTGCATGCTGCTCCGCTAGCACCCGAGGCTCCATGGCCGCACCCCCTGGCCATCGGCCCCGCGCGTCCCCACCACTGCAGCTTGCTGCTCCGCCCCTGGCCGCCGGAGCCCTGGCCGCTGCTCTGGTCGGCCTCGCCGTGCCCTGGCTTCGCCCAGTAGCCGCGTGCGCGCGGCACAGCCGTGGCTGGCGGGCCACAGCCACCACCCCACCCTGGGTCACTGACGACAGGGGCCCCCGCCCTGGCCAGATGGGCCTATGACAGTGGGCCCGCCCCCAAAACGTTTAAAAGAAAATGTTTTTTTAAATACGTAATTAGTTAATTAATTAATTAAATAAGTAATTAGTTAATTAATTAAATAGGTAATTAGTTAACTTAATTAACTCTGTTTGGTACCTAATTAACTTGATTAGTTAATTAAAACTGTTAATTGGTTATTAGACTATGACAGAACGGCCCCACACGTCAGGGTTGACTTTGGTCAACTCTGTTGACCTGCTGATGTCATGCTGACACTATGCTGACGTCATATTTCCTTTTCTGTTAATATAAATAAATCCAGAAAATGGTTTAATCTTTAGAAAATCATATTAAATAAACTGTAGCTCGGATCAAAAAACTTTATACATGAAAGTTGCTCAGAACGACGAGAAGAATCCGAATGCGCGGTCCGTTTACCTGTCAGATGCCTCTAACTATCTGAACATGGAATATTCCCCCTCCGGTCATCTGTCTGACATTGGTCCGGAACCGGGATTACCTTCCCGGATGTTTCCCTCCTTCGCAGTATCGCCTAGTACTGCGTTAGGTCACCCCTAGCACCGCGTTTTGCCTTGTTATATTTTGTGATGCTTGTTTGCCCTGTATTTACTGTTTCTCCCCCTCTTCTTCTCCGGTAGACCCCGAGACCGATGCTGATGCCCCTGTGATCGACTACGTCGATGACGACCCCCTCCTTGCCTGAGGAACGAGGCAAGCAAACCCTCCTTGAGAAGTCCGATATCGCCCATTTCTTTCCTCTCATGCTTGCATTAGAACTGCTACTCCTTTCTATATGATCCTACTCTGATGCATAGCCTGTTGTTGTTACCTGTTTTCATACCTTACCTGCTTATCCTAAACTGCTTAGTATAGGTTGGTTAGAGATCCATCAATGACCCCCACCTTGTCCCAGTTGCCCAGCTTTATGTTTGATGACGCGATCAACGTGATCGACGTCCAGGCCCCGACACCGCACATCACCCCTCTTAGTTGTACGACTCTGTAGAGATACCATCGAGTGCCGAGGGTGGAACCTCTTACATCACTCCTGATGAGACCTCTGTAGTGTAGCTATCTGGTCATGGTCATCGAGGGTGATTTCCTCCTTAACCACTTCCAATACGGCTTTGTCGTGCAACCCCTCAAGCGTGAACCTTGAGGGTGGATCCTCTTACATTCACCTTGATGATAACACCGAGTGGAATTCACCGGGGGTGATTCCTCGGGTTTTCCCCTTGGTGTTAGACACACAGTTACTATGGTTACTATGACTTTACACTGAGCGATGTTACTAAAGACGGGTCGACACTGAGGGGTACTCGCGCGAGCTTAATAGCGAGTGATGTGGAGTCGGGTTGACCTGGAAGGTGCCCGTGAGATACTTACAAGGCGTGGCCGGGCATTCTTAGCCCTTGCCGCAAGTACTCGAGACGGGGCGACGGGGTCACATCGATCGTGAGTCTCTGCTCGTTACCGCGTGTTCCTAATCCACTACGATTTGGATATTTGATCCGAGGGGCCTGTGGCCTGATAGCACTAACCATCATGTGGGCATAGTATGGGCGTTCTGCGTCGTATACATCAGCCGAAGCTTAATAGACGTTAGCGACTGAGCAGCGCACGCCGGGTTGGACTGCGTAAGCTCCTGCCTTGTTGAAGGAGGTAGCTAGGTCTGCTCACAGGCCGCGTACGCAACGTGTAGGAGTTCCCGGGGAGATGGCCCATGACCCCTGGGGGCATAGGTTTAGTCCGGCATGTTGACCTCTCTATTAAGCCTAGGTCGGGTTGCGGCGTATTGTTTGGCCGAGGCCTGGCATGACCCAGGAAAGTGTGTCCGGCAAGAGTTAATCGAGCGTGGTGGGTAAGTTGGTGCACCCCTACAGGGAAGAAAACATCTATCGATAGCCTGTCCTACGGTAACGGACACTTGGAGTTGTATCCCGATCGATACAACTAGAACTAAATACTTGTGATGAGAACTGGATGGTGATGAGAATTGGATTGCGATGATAACTTGATAGTATGGCTCTGGGATTGCTTTCTCGTAGGGAGTCGAGAAAGGATCTCTGGCCGAGGTTGATAACACTACTACTACTTTACTTTATGCTACTCTACTCTCTCCTGTTGCTGCAAGATGGTGGTTTCCAGAAGATGCTAGTCTTTGATAGGCTAGGCTTTCCCCCTTCTCTTCTGGCATTCCGCAGTTTAGTCCACAGATACATCCCATTTCCTTTGATACAGATGCATACTTAGTTTAGATCTGATGTAAGTCTTGTGAGTACTTTGGATGAGTACTCACGGTTGCTTTGCTACTTCTTTCCCCCCATACCCGATTGTTGCGACCAGATGACGGATCCCAGGAGCTAGACGAAGCCACTGATGACTACTACTACCTGGAGGATGCCTACTACTACGTGAAGACAGCTGACTACTTGGAGTAATTAGGAGGCTCCCAGGCAGGAGGCCTTGCCTTTTCGATCGTTGTTGCTTTTGTGCTAGCCTTCTTAAGGCAATCTTGTCTAACTTATGTCTGTACTCAGATATTGTTGCTTTCGCTGACTCTTGTGTTTTCAAGCTTATGTATTCGAGCCCTCGAGGCCCCTGGCTTGTAATATAGAGCTTGTATTATTTTAATTTGTGTCTAGAGTTGTGTTGTGATATCTTCCCGTGAGTCCTTGATCTTGATCGTACACATTTGCGTGTATGATTAGTGTACGGTCAAATCGAGGGCGTCACAAGTTGGTATCAGAGCCGACTGCCCGTAGGAAGCCCCCTTTGCAACTCCTTGGCCGAAGTTGAGTCTAGTCGTCCAAAAACTGTTTTACTAACATGGTTGTGTGTCTTACGGGCCCACATCGCCATTGGGTGGTATTAGGATCTTTTACTCCTCATCTATACTCTGGGACTCTGATCTCTCATCTATTCGGGTTAAACGATTTTGCTAACTCTGACATTAGGTTCTTGTAACCACTTCACCCCGGAGAGGCACTTCATTCCATATGATCGCCTACTTCATCAGAAGACTTTGAAGATACTCTTCGATGTTCGTTTGAGGACTTGTGCCCATCGCTTTTGCAATTCCCTACCACCGAAATATCCTTATGGATAAGTACACACACTTGCCAATCTTACATTCTATCCCATTGATCTTGTTATTACTAGATTCCCTGAACTGCTCTGCTTTGTTCCGATAATCCTTTGAGCTTACTGCCTTTCAGTTCCTTGTCATCTGAATACCCCTACGGATAACTTTGTGCACCTATCGATGATCCGCTCATCCTCAGTTGATTTTTGTACTTCACAGAAGTCTTCATAATACCATTCGTTCTTGTGAAAATCCTCAAGCCTATTGTTCTTGAATTTCTTGCTTGCTTGCATTATGGTTAATACCATAAGTCTAGTAATCTTACTCTCAGCCTTTGTCATTATCATCTTGAGTCCGTTGATACAATGTGTTGAGAATGCTCGCAATCCTCAACAGAATCCTAGAATTCTTCCTTCCGGCTCAGACGTCATTTTAAACATGTGCTGAATCTCGATCAATCAAGTCGCCATCGATTTTACCCCTAAGGCTATTCTACCTATCCATCCCTAATCAGAGCATTGCTTCTGATCCCTTGTCTTGGAATTCATAATTCCTTTGCAATTGAGCTTTGAGTTAGTCAGTTGTTTCTATAATATGATCTCCTTGCATTCTTTCTTCCTCTGGTTGAATATTGATGCTCACATCAGATCCCTTGTGGACCACCAGACCCCCCTTTTTTGGATTTTATCCGACAACGTTCTTCATATTCAATAAGCTTGTGAGCCTTTCCTCGGATACATAATGCTTTTGGTAAATTGTATCCTCCGCATTCTCAAGCATGCTCTACTACCGAGCTTGTGTTACTTATTCTCGAAATTAATGATATATGTTCCTAAGATGCCCCGATGGGTTGAACCTATGCCTTCCCTAATCTGTGTGAACTCGAAAGTTATGCGAGTTATACTCTACTGGGTTTTCGTCCGATAAAATTTCAATACTACAACTTCATCAAGAGCGAGAAGTAAAATGAAAGGTTATGCAAATTAGAAGTGGGAGTCGACCCTGAACCTTTGTGTTCATGCCCACGGACACGGTGTGGAACTTATCATGAAAGCTTCTTGCAAGGATATTTAATCATTTGAATAATTATTCTGGTATCGTAAATTGGATCCCTTGCAGTTATGGTCCCAACCATATTTCCTCCTGGATCCCATTTACTAGGTAAGTTACGATTACTTATCCTCTGCAAATCATTTCCCCCATCCAACCTCTACTCCGATTTACCTTTTGGCATTACACCTAGTACTTGACACTGGGAAGCTTTATACCCCATCACATCATTCCTAGCATGATCAGCTATATTTTTATCGTGTCAACTTTTAACCGTGCTACCTGGTCCTTATGCCCGGAGCAACTTCTGACAATGACCTAAGCTTATGTCGATCTTCCTCATCTTATCATTTCGCATTGAACAACAAGCTTAATTTCGAGTTTGTGTCGTATCCATGGTTCCAATTACCTTTCACTTCATCATTCCTTTGACTGGTTGTCATCGCCGATCGATTACCTCTTCATGAAATATCTCGACAAATGTGTCGTGATCATCATCAACATTCTGATCTTTTCCAGGATATCAATCGAATTCATGATGAGAAATACAATCCTTCCCCTCGATGATTTATGTTGTCATTGACAACATTCTTGCCTTTCCCAACACAAACTTATTCATATAATTTTGGAATTACATCCTTTTTGGCATGTAGATGGATTGTGGCTGAGCCTGTCGGCCACACCCTCATCTTTTCCCTGCTAAAATTGTATGACTTATTTTCTAAGTTGTTTCCGATGAATCCTTGGAGTATCCAAAGTCTGACCTTTGCTTGAAACCATGTCAATGCTATCTCGAAGCATGTCTGTGGTAATCCGATCTCCAATAAGAACCTTTGAAGCACGATACTAAATTTTCTTTATCAATTATCCAAACACCATTGTATGGGTAATGTCATGAATTTTCTTCCCCCTTACCTAAATGGTTTTATACTTCTATCCTGTCATGGATATCATGCTCTGCTTGTCCTTGGGAAGGATATACCCCTGAAATATGTGTTTAAACACATTTTCCTTTCCATTGTTCTGTTTAATCTGACAATTACATTTTCCTTTCCATTGGTTTGTTTAAACCTTATTGTGATCTATATTATATAAGCAGTAATATTTCCCTGCTTATGTAAACACCTCGTTGTATCACTTTGTCAGTAAGACCCTGTTACTATTATTGATGACATTTCGGTAGCCACCGATGGACGAGAATTTTGCCTAATGGCCCGCCTCGTTCAACGAGCATGAAAATGGTTCTCTTCACCCCTCGCCCTTGGTACCGACGTTGTTGCCGACATAACTGACAGGCTACACTCTGACATGCCTTGCTATCATAACCATGTAACATGTCACCGCTCTTTCTACTTTTAACCCACATGGTGGTCCCATAACCCACAGTTCCACACGATCGAAACCTGACTCTCCTGTATATATTTGATCCCGGAATATTCTTGCATTTGGCTTCGTATCATGTCACGAGGCACCTTCCAAGAGATGATCTATTCCCGATGCTCTGAACCCATTTCTCACACTCTGTTCAGGTATCAATAGTTTGTCCATTCGCTTGAAACTTCCTATTGTACCTTCATACTTTGCTCTCGGTGTTTATTAAGTTTCAACTCGAGAGATACTTCTGCCTCATTCCCTGAATTGCTCACTAGATAATTAACCCTATAAGGGTCAGTTCTCCCAAAGTTACTCTTTACTTCCCCACTTAAATCTCAGGACGAGATTTCTTGTAGTGGAGGAGATTTGTAACACCCCCGGTGTCAAGCTACAGTAACCCTCTGTGATTAAGCTAATCATTTTTCCAAACAGTGCTTAATCACCTTTGATTCAAATCTCAATTTAAATTCCACTTAGGAATCAAATTCAATTTGCAAGTGAATTTTGAAGTTGCACAAAAGTTGCTGCAAAATAGTCCATCATTTAGCCAAAATTCCATAATATTTAATTGTTAAGGAGAACAACTTCACCTAAGCGCTATACAACGCAATTTCAGCATTTTAAAGTGCTATCTTATTTGCGAAAAATGCAAATGGATTCCTCTAGCCTCCAAATTATTTGTGGCACTGCCTAAAAATGCAAACTATTTAATAGGCTAAGTCCCACATTTTTCTCAGCTCTTTTGGTTACCCTAAATAGTCATTTTCTATCTCTTTTATTTTAAAAAGAGGAAACAAAAAAAAAGAGAAAGGGCCAACCCCCACCCCCATGCTGGCCGAATGGCCCAGCTCGCCGCCGCACCGGCCGGCCGACCAGGCCCAGCCGGGCCTCCTTATCCACCCCACTCCCGAACCCTAACTACTACCCCCACTCCCACCTTGTTCCCCCACGATCCCCTCGCTCCTCCCCCTTTCCCCCCGATGCAGTCCCCTCCCCTTCTCCCTGATCTGGGCGCCCTTTGCCCCGAGCACCATCGCCGGTCGCTGCCCGGTGGCTTCACCGGCATCGCCGGCTGAGGCCACCTCGCCACCGCCCGTATTCGTCCCCCTCCCCACCGTCGCCGCCTCGCCTCCTCGTCCGCTCCCCGAGCGCCGTCTTCGGAGGCCGCCCCGACGTCGAGCTCCTCCGTCCTCGGCCTCCTCCTCGCGCCCGCTGCCATCCCCCTGCATCGAACGATGAGGCCGCAGCCTCCCCCTTCTCTCCCCTGCTCGCGGTTCCTTGTACTCCCGCCGCGCCCTGGCCGCTCTGCTCCGCGCCGCCCGCCGCATTTCGGCGCCGCGGTCGCCGGCGCCACGGTCACCGCGCCCCTGGCCACATCGCCGCGTCGTTCCGTCGCCCGCACGCTGCTCCGCTCGTGCCCGAGGCTCCATGGCCGCACCCTCCTGGCCATCGGCCCCGCGCGTCCCCACCACTGCAGCTTGCTGCTCCGCCCCTGGCTGCTGGAGCCCTGGCCGCTGCTCTGGCCAGCCTTGCCATGCCCTGGTTTCGCCCAGTGGCCACGTGCGCGCGACACAGCCGTGGCTGGCCGGCCACAGCCGCCACCCCACCCTGGGTCGCTGACCACAGGGGCCCCCGCCCAGGCCAGATGGGCCTATGACAGTGGGGCCCGCCCCCAAAATGTTTAAAAGAAAATGTTTTTTAAATACATAATTAGTTAATTAATTAATTAAGTAATTAGTTAATTAATTAAATAGGTAATTAGTTAACTTAATTAACTCTGTTTGGTACCTAATTAACTTGATTAGTTAATTAAAACTGTTAATTGGTTGTTAGACTATGACAGAACGGCCCCACACCTCAGGGTTGACTTTGGTCAACTCTGTTGACCTGCTGATGTCATGCTGACACTTTGCTGACATCATATTTCCTTTTCTGTTAATATAAATAAATCCAAAAAATGGTTTAATCTTTAGAAAATCATATTAAATAAACCATAGCTCGGATCAAAAAACTTTATACATGAAAGTTGCTCAGAACGACGAGACGAATCCGAATACGCGGTCCGTTTACCTGTCAGATGCCTCTAACTATCTGAACATGGAACATTCCCCCTCCGGTCATCTGTCTGACACAGGTCCGGAACCGGGATTAACTTCCCGGATGTTTTCCCCCTTCGCCGGTATCGCCTAGTACTGCGTTAGGTCACCCCTGGCACCGCGTTTTGCCTTGTTATATTTTGTGATGCTTGTTTGCCCTGTATTTACTGTTTCTCCGCCTCTTCTTCTTCGGTAGACCCCGAGACCGATGCTGATGCCCCTGTGATCGATCACATCGACGACGACCCCCTCCTTGCCAGAGCAACCAGGCAAGCAAACCCTCCTTGAGCAGTCCGATATCGCCCATTTCTTTCCCTCTCATGCTTGCATTAGAACTGCTACTGCTTTCTATATGATCCTACTCTGATGCATAGCCTGTTGTTGTTACCTGCTTTCATACCTTACCTGCTTATCCTAAACTACTTTGTATAGGTTGGTTAGAGATCCATCAGTGACCCCCACCTTATCCCAGTTGCCCCGCTTTATGTTCGATGACGCGATCAACGTGATCGACGTCCAGGCCCCGACACCGCACATCACCCCCTTAGTTGTACGACTCTGTAGAGATACCATCGAGTGCCGAGGGTGGAACCTCTTACATCACTCCTGATGAGACCTCTGTAGTGTAGCTATCTGGTCGTGGTCATCGAGGGTGATTTCCTCCTTAACCACTTATAATATGGCTCTGTCGTGCAACCCCTCAAGCGTGAACCTCGAGGGTGGATCCTCTTACGTTCACCTTGATGATAACATCGAGTGGAATTCACCGGGGGTGATTCCTCGGATTTTCCCCTTGGTGTTAGACACACAGTTACTATGGTTACTATGACTTTACACTGAGCCATGTTCCTAAAGACGGGTCGACCCTGAGGGGTACCCGCGCGAGCTTAATAGCGAGTGATGTGGAGTCGGGTTGACCTAGAAGGTGCTCGCGAGATACTTACGAGGCGTGGCCGGGCATTCTTAGCCCTTGCCGCAAGTACTCGAGACGGGGCGACGGGGTCACATCGATCGTGAGTCTCTGCTCGTTACCGCGCGTTCCTAATCCACTAGGATTTGGATATTTGATCCGAGCGGCCTCTGGCCTGATAGCACTAACCATCACGTGGGCATAGTATGGGCGTTCTGCATCATATACATCAGCCGAAGCTTAATAGACGTGAGCGACTGAGCGGCGCGCGCCGGGTTGGACAGCGTAAGCTCCTGCCTTGTTGAAGGAGGTAGTTAGGTCTGCTCACTGGCCGCGTACGCAACGTGCAGGAGTTCCCTGGGAGATGGCCCATGACCCCTGGGGGCATAGGTTCAGTCCGGCGTGTTGACCTCTCTATTAAGCCTAGGTTGGGTTGCGGCGTATTTTTTGGCCGAGGCTGGGCATGACGCAGGAAAGTGTGTATGGCCGGAGTTAATCGAGCGTGGTGGGTAAGTTGGTGCACCCTTGCAGGGAAGAAAACATCTATCGATAGCCTGTCCTATGGTAACGGACACTTGGAGTTGTATCCCGATCGATACAACTAGAACTGAATACTTGTGACGAGAACTGGATGGTGATGAGAATTGGATTGCGATGATAACTAGATAGTATGGCTCTGGGATTGCTTTCTCGTAGGGAGTCGAGAAAGGATCTCTGGCCGAGGTTGATAACACTACTACTACTTTACTTTATACTACTCTACTCCCTCCGGTTGCTGCAAGATGGTGGTTTCCAGAAGATGCTAGTCTTCGATAGGCTAGGATTTCCCCCTTCTCTTCTGGCATTCCGCAGTTTAGTCCACAGATACAACCCATTTCCTTTGATACAGATGCATACTTAGTTTAGATCTGATGTAAGTCTTGCGAGTACTTTGGATGAGTATTCATGGTTGGTTTGCTATTTCTTTCCCCCCATACCCGATTGTTGCGACCAGATGACGGATCCGAGGAGCCAGACGAAGCCACTGATGAGTACTACTACCCGGAGGATGCCTACTACTACGTGAAGACCGCTGACAACTTGGAGTAGTTAGGAGGCTCCCAGGCAGGAGGCCTTGCCTTTTCGATCGTTGTTGCTTTTGTGCTAGCCTTCTTAAGGCAATCTTGTCTAACTTATGTCTGTTCTCAGATATTGTTGCTTCCATCGACTCTTGTGTTTTCAAGCTTATGTATTCGAGCCCTCGAGGCCCCTGGCTTGTAATATAGAGCTTGTATTATTTTAATTTGTGTCTAGAGTTGTGTTATGATATCTTCCCGTGAGTCCTTGATCTTGATCGTACACATTTGCGTGTGTGATTAGTGTACGGTCAAATCGAGGGCGTCACACCGGCCCCCCACCCAACTCGGATTGGGCTTGGGCGGGGTGCCCTCCACCTTGGCCGCCTCCTCCTCTCTCCCGCTAAGGCCCAATAAGGCCCATACACTCCCCGGGGATTTCCGGTAACCCCCCGGTACTTCGGTAAATGCACGAACTCACCTGGAACCATTCCGATGTCCAAACATAGCCTTCCAATATATCGATCCTTATGTCTCGACCATTTCGAGACTCCCCGTCATGTCCATGATCATATCCGGGACTCCAAATTACCTTCGGTACATCAAAACACATAAACTCATAATACTGATGTCACATCCCTAGTTCTGGTATGACCTAGGCTAGCCCTTCACGTTTGCATCATGTTTAAATTCCATTTGAATTTGAAATGGGGATTTGTGAAACCCTCAGAATCATTTCTGAAAATGACCCAAGTAAAAATTGCTCCAAAAGGGTCCAAGAAAATGCTCATGTTGCTCTCTGAAAATATTGGACAAAGATAAAAATCAAACCAATATTTTAAAGAGCTCATAAGTATTTATTTTGGGCATTTGGAATTAATCCAGTATTTATTTGCGTTGGATAATTTTTTTTATATATACAAAATATTGTCTAATAATTCTGAATTTTGGTGAGGGGCTTTGGATTAATCCCTTAGGTCCCTGCAAAATTTGACAGAATTAAATAAAATGATTTAGTATTTTTACTAAATCAGAAACAAATGTCAGAAAATAGAAAAGAAAACAAAATGGAAATGCTTACCTGGGTTACCGCGGCCTGGCACTGTGCAGCTGGCCTGGCCCAGTGGCGCAACAGGCCGGCCCAGCCGACTGGCACTGCCAGTCGTCCTCCACCTCCCGCCAGGAGGACAGCGCGTGCGTGGCCGCCGCGTGCGAGCACACGCCGGCCACCTCCTGCCTGCCTGCCTGCCTCGCCCCCTCGACGGCCTGGACGCCTCTGGCGTCGCCACGCACTCCCCCGAACCTCTCTCACTCTCCTCCCGTGCTTCCCCCCTTCTCTGGTTCCCCTCCACTCGCACCCGAGCGGAGCGCAGCGCGCTGCCGAGCACCACCGCAGCCACCGGGCATGCCTCGCCTCCCCGTGCTGTCCCCTACATCCGCCTCGACGCCTTGAAGCTCCCCCTCAACGCGAGCATCGTCGGACGCCCTGTCGCCTCGCCATCGACCCGTCATCTCCGCGCACGGCCATGCATCGCTGCCGTCAAATCCGTCGCCGTCCGTGCCTCCCCGAGCTCGCCAAGAAGCTCTTCGTGACCGCGGTGAGCCCTCGCTCATTTCCCCCCTAACCCTGCCCCGTATGGTCGCCGTAGCCGTCGCCCCCTTGCTTACTGTAGCCGTCGCCGCACGGGCTCGTCACCGGCGAAGCCCCGGTGACCAAATGGCCCCGCGCGTGCGTCCGTTGCACTCGCAAAGACCCTTGGAGCAACGCTAGCGCGACAACCAGCTTGTTTGCAAGCCGCAGCGCTAACCCCGTACCCACCCGAGCTCCGGCCGCCGCCTCGCTTGCCGACGTTGCTGATTCCGACCACCCCAGCACCTCCCGCTGCTACCAAACGATGCATCTCGCCACGACGCATCCATAGAGCCCAGCCACGCGAGCTCTCATCGCCGGAGATGGCCGGACGAGGAGCGCCGCCGCATTCTGATTAGCACCGGCGGCTAATCGCCGGTTAGCTGATGTGGCATCGTAGTTAGGCACTAACTACCCCCCTAGAGACACTGACTGTGGGCCCAGCGCCACTAATCTAAATTAGATTAGAAATAACCCCTCGGTTAAACTAACTATGACACTGACGTGTGGCCCCCACATGTCAGGTTTGACCCGGGTTGACTGCTGACGTAGTGCTGACCTCAAGCTGACACAATATATCATTTTCTGGTTTTAAAATAAATCAGGAAATTCCAGAAAATGATATAGACTTCAAAAAATTCATAGAAATTCAATCGTAGCTCAGATTGAAATAATTTATATATGAAAAATGACCAAAAAAATTCAATCTATCCATCTGTACCATTTTCATGCATGACAAACCAACCTATACATGCTGTATATATGAAAACATATAAATGACATATTTAAGAGCTTATTTTGGAGTTGCATTTGAACCCTTGGTTCAAATGGACCTCAACTAAATAAATGCTAGATGCATTAACTCAAACAACATCACATACTCATGCCATGTTCAAGCATCATATTGTTGCATATGCTTGTGTTTGATTGCCAACACCGTTCCCTCTCGATAGGTCCTGCTCCGGAGACCGATCCAGAGTACCTGTCTGAGGAGCAGTGCCCCCTTGTTGATCTACCAGGCAAGCAACTCCCCTTGTTCATTCCGGTACAATCCCACTCTCTCGCTCCTGCTCTCTTTTATTGCATTAGGACAACTACGATTCAACTGCTACTTTATGCTGCGGTAGTTGAACCCATTCCTCTGCATGACCTGTCATTGCCACAGTAAATAGTTGAAACCCACTAGCATGTGTAGGAGTTGATTGAGCCATGTGGTGTTCCTACCATGCCATGCCTACTATTGCTTAGAGTTGTGTCAGGTATGATTCATCGAGAATGAATAGGAGTGTTATGATATGTTCTGGTGCTGAGAGTTAAGCGTGTGAACACGATTTGGTAAAAGGTAGCGGTGAGAGGCCATGTAGGAGTACATGGTGGGTTGTCTCATTGGGACCATCCTTAAGAACTGAGTTCTGTGTAAGTTATCCAATGACTAGCTCCTACCACACATTGGGCTCCAAGCGTTCCAAGATCTCTCGACTTATTAACCAACTTGATCTTTGTCCTGGAGTTGCAAATAGTTTCTGGTGTTTATAGGTAGTGCTATTTTTCTACCGAGTGGCACCCGACAGGGTGGACTTGGGACAGACTAGGCACACGTGGCCCGGTGTACCGAGTGGCACCCGGATGGTGGGCTCGGGAACCCTGTACACATCGTTTGGGGCCGTGAGCGAAACCCCGGACGGATCTCCTTGCAGATGGAACCCGAATAGGTGATAAACCTGGATTAGAGTCTTGTTTGGTTACTCAGGTCGTGGCCGACACCCTCGCCAGGCTTCCACTTGAAGGTTGCCGAGATACATGACGTGTATATGGTGATAAGTGGTGAGAGCGTGTATGAAGAAGTACACCCCTGCAGGGTTATCATGATCTATTCAAATAGCCGTGTCCTCGGTTATGGACTTTTTGGATGCTTACGTGGTACATAGACAACTTAAAGTGGATACTCTAAAATGCTCAAGACAAGTGTGAGTGCTATGGATGGCCTTCTCGTAAGGAGACGAGGATGAATCCATAGTAGTGTATTGATGTGGTGATTAGTGGACTCGTGTGTGCTGCCTCATCTCAAAGAAGTTTCTCGTTGTCATAAAACAGGATAGCCACTGAGTCAAAGCTGGCTTGCTGCAACTAAACCCCACATTACCTTCTTGATACAAATGCATGTATGATAGGATCTGATGTAAGTCTTGATGAGTACCTTTGTACTCACGTTTGCTTTATTTATGTTTTGCAGGTGAGACATCTGTCTCACTAGTAGTACCGCTTGGACTTCGACGAGTAGCTTGTTACCTCAGCTACGATCTCGTACCTTGGGAGGGACTTGTAGATAGTCAGGCTTCTCATCCTTTTTCCTTTTGTAGTTGTTTGTACTTAGACATGTAATGCTTTCGTTGCTTGTATGATCTGAATGATGGGTCATGTGACCCCTGTTTGTATTTAATGCTATGTGGCTCTTCTGAGCTTTTATCTATATGAGTTTGCGTTATGTTGTGATGCCATGTTGTACATCACATACTTGCATGTTATGCGTACGTGTGACGTGTATTGCTATGTGTGGGATCCGACAATCTAGTTGTTTATCCTTGGCAGCCTCTCTTATGGTTAAATGTAGTCTAGTGCTTCCTTCAGCCATAGTAGTCCGCTACAGCCCGGTTCACCGGAGTCCTGCTAGCCCAGCACTACTGCTTAGGACACTTGACTGGCTGGCATGTGTTTCACTTTTTCCTGTGTCTGTCCCTTCGGGGAAATGTCACGCGGTGACATCCGGAGTCCTGCCTAGCCTGCTACAGCCCGGGTTCCCGGAGTCCTGTTAGCCCAGTGCTACAGCCCGGATTCACAAGCTGCTGACCGACATGCTCGATGTGAATCATGTATGCCTGTCCCCATAGGTTAGTGCCACTTTGGGTTCACGACTAGCCATGTCGGCCCGGATTCTCTGTCATATGGATGCTAGCGACACAATCATATACGTGAGCCAAAAGGCGCAAACGGTCCCGGGCCAGGGTAAGGCGACACCCGTGGGAATACCGTGCGTGAGGCCGCAAGGTGATATGAGGTGTTACCGGCTAGATCGATGTGACTTGGAATCGGGGTCCCGACAAACGATCGTCACCGAACGTTTAGTGTGCGGACCCTACGAGTTCGAGAACTATGTAGACATGACCGAGACTCATCTCCGGTCAATAACCAATAGCAGAACCTGGATGCTCATATTGGTTCCTACATATTCTACGAAGATCTTTATCGGTCAAACCGCATAACAACATACGTTATTCCCTTTGTCATCGGTACGTTACTCGCCCGGGATTCGGTTGTCGGTATCTCAATACCTAGTTCAATATCGTTACCGGCAAGTCTCTTTACTTGTTTCGTAATGCAACATCCACTAACTCATTAGTAACATTGCTTGCAAGGGTTATAGTGATGTGCATTACCGAGAGGGCCCAGAGATACCTCTCCGATACACGGAGTGACAAATCCTAATCTCGATCTATGCCGACTCAACAAACACCATCGGAGACACCTATAGAGCATCTTTATAGTCACCCAGTTATGTTGTGACGTTTGATAGCACACTAAGTGTTCCTCCGGTATTCGGGAGTTGCATAATCTCATAGTCATAGGAACATGTATAAGTTATGGAGAAAGCAAAAGGAATAAACTAAATGATCAAAGTGCTAAGCTAACAGATGGGTCAAGTCAATCACATCATTCTCTAATGTTGTGATCCCGCTCATCAAATGACAACTCTTGTCCATGGCTAGGAAACTTAACCATCTTTGATTAACGAGCTAGTCAAGTAGAGGCATACTAGTGACACTCATTTTGTCTATGTATTCACACATGTACTAAGTTTCCGGTTAGTACAATTCTAGCATGAATAATAAACATTTATCATGATATAAGGAAATATAAAAAACAACTTTATTATTGCCTCTAGGGCATGTTTCCTTCAGACCTTTCATAACAAGATTCAGCAAAGCAACATTAATTTCACAAGATTCCGCATTGGTAGTGGGAGCAATCGGAGTACTAATAAAATCATTATTATTGGTGTTGGAAAAGTCACACAATTTGGTATTCTCTTGACTCATCGTGACAAAGCAAGAAATCCAACACACGAGCACACAAAAAGCAAGAAAAGAAGACGAACGGAAGAGGGGCGTAGAAAAGGCAAATCTTTTTGAAAATCATTTTAGAAGTGGGGGAGAGGAAAATGAGAGGCGAATGGTGAATAATGTAATGCAAGAGATGAGAGTTTATGATGGGTACTTGGTATGTCTTGACTTGACATAGATCTCCCCGGCAACGGCGCCCGAAATTCTTCCTGCTACTTCTTGAGCTTGCGTTGGTTTTCTCTTGAAGAGGAAAGGGTGATGCAGCAAAGTAGAGTAATTATTTCCCTCATTTTGAGAACCAAGGTATCAATCCAGTAGGAGACAATGCACAAGTCACCGAATACCTGCACAAACAAACACCAGCTTGCACCCAACGCGATAAAGGAGTTGTCAATCCCTTCATGGTTATTTACAAAGTGAGATATGATAGAGATAGATAAACAATAAATTAAATATTTTTGTTATTTTTGGTTTATAGATTGGAAAGTAAAAGATTGCAAAGGAAGTAAATCGGAAACTAGAATTGTAGATTGGAAACTTATATGATGGAAAACAGACCCAGGGGACATAGGTTTCACTAGAGGCTTCTCTCAAGATAGAAAATATTATGGTGGCTAAACAAATTACTGTAGAGCAATTGACAGAAAAGTGCAAAGTTATAATGATATCTAAGGCAATGATCATGAATATAGGCATCACGTCCATGTCAAGTAGACCGACTCCTGCCTGCATCTACTACTATTACTTCACACATTGACCAACTCCTTCCTACATCTAGAGTATTATGTTCATAAAGAACAGAGTAACACATTAAGTAAGATGACATGATGGAGAGGAATAAACGCAAGCATTATGATGTAAACCCCATATTTTTATCCTCGATGGAAACAATACAATACGTGCCTTGATACCCCTACTGTCATTGGGAAAGGACACCGCAAGATTGAACCCAAAGCTAAGCACTTCTCCTATTGCAAGAAAAACCAATCTTGTTCGCCAAAACAAATCAATAGTTCGAAGAGACTTGCAAAGATATCAAATCATGCATATAAGAATTCAGAGAAGATTCAAATAATATTCCTAGATAAGCTGATCATAAATCCACAATTCATCGGATCTCGACAAACACACCGCAAATGAGTATTGCATTGAATAGATCTCCAAGAACATCAAGGAGAACATGGTATTGAGAATCAAAGAGAAAGAGGAAGCCATCTAGCTACTAGCTATGGACCCGTAGGTCTGTGGTAAACTACTCACACTTCATCGGAAGGGAAATGGTGATGATGTAGAAGCCATCCGTGATCGAATGCCCCTCCAACAGGATGCTGGAAAAGGCCCCTAGATGGGATCTCATGGGTACACAAGGTTGCGGCGGTGGAAAATTATTTTCGTGGATGCCTCTGGTGGTTTGGGCATATAAGAGTATATATAGGTGAAAGAATTATGTCAGGGGGTGCACAAGGGACCCACAAAGGGTGGGGGCGTGCCCTACCCCCTTGGGCGCATCCTCCGTCCTTGCGGCCGCCTTGTGGCTTCTCCGACTTTATCTCCAAGTCTCCTAGTTTCCTTATGGTCCCAGAAAGATCATCGCGAAAGTTTTATTCTGTTGGACTCCTTTTGGTATTCCTTTTCTGCGAAACTCTAAAGCAAGGAAAAAACAGAAACTGGCATCGGGCTCTAGGTTAATAGGTTAGTCCCAAAAATAATATAAAAATAGCATATTAATGTATATAAAACATCCAAAGCAGATAATATAATAGCATGGAACAATAAAAAATTATAGATACATTGGAGACGTATCACTTACCCACCGAGACTAGCAAGTTGAGAATTGTCGGGCCACGCTGTATTGTGCACCATGCTGATCTTGGTAGGATTAGTGTGCCCTAAGTCTCTCCCGTGCATATATTACTTACTTGTCGCATATCATACTTGGCTTGAGCATCAAGCATAGATAAAAAGAAAGAAAGAAAGAAAGCTTTTAAGCAAAAGAGGAGAAAGAAAGAGCTTGTAAGCAATAACATTGAGCCATTTTGCATCGCTACATCATCTTGGTCATCACATACATAACATAGTTGGGATAGAAGAGGGCACGTTTATCTCATAGGTAGGTGCACAAGTGTATCTTGCCCATTTGAGAAATCGAGCTAGCGTCTCTCTAGCATCTGTATAACAAGAGCATTTTTCGGGGTTACACATCTTGAGTTCACTCCTTGGTTGTGCGGATCCCATCTATATTTCGTGTGTGTGTTCCTAGTGATATCCTTGGGTTTCATCTATTTTATTTACTTGGAATTTTGTGAACCTTCTCAACCTTATCGATATCTTGACTAACATTTGCTTGAAATTTTTGTGCCACCATCTTAACCAAGCTCCTCCGTAAGCTTTACATGTATAGGTGTGAGAAACAAACCCGGTACTAATTCTCCTATTGTGGCATTACATTGAGCGATACTTGATACATCCATAATCCTCAGGAAAAGGTAACTTCAGTATTGTTCCCTCATTTTCCTACTCACCCACTTGGTTATGATGGACATGACAAGTTCTTCGACAAACCCACTTTTCGAGGAGCAAGGTGACGATCACGACTACGTCACCAAGAACCACTTGTTTGTTGCCCAACGAGCTCTACATCAAGAAACTGAAGATTTGGCTGAGCGCCTCGATCAACTCGCCACCGACCTTCATCGATCGAAAGCTGATGACCCACAAGTATAGGGTATCTATCATAGTCCTTTCGATAAGTAAGAGTGTCGAACCCAACGAGGAGCAGAAGGAATTGATAAGCAGTTTTAGTGAGGTATTCTCTACAAGCACTGAAATTATCGGTAACAGATAGTTTTGTGATAAGGTAATTTGTAATGGGTAACAAGTAATAAAAGTAAATAAGGTGTAGCAAGATGGCCCAATCCTTTTTGTAGCAAAGGACAAGCCTGGAAAAACTCCTATATAAAGGAAAGTGCTCCTGAGGACACATGGGAATTATCGTCAAGCTAGTTTTCATCACGCTCATATGATTCATTGTCGGGACCCCGATTCCTAGTCACATCGATCTAGCCGGTAACACCTCATATCACTTTGTGGCCTCACGCACGGTATTCCCACAGATGTCGCCTTACCATGGCCCGGGACCATTTGCGCCTTTTGGCTCACGTATATGATAGTGTCGCTAGCATCCATATGACAGAGAACCTGGGCCGACATGACTAGTCGTGAACCCAAAGTGGCACTAACTTACGGGGACAGGCATACATGAATCAACATCGAGCATGTCGGTCAGCAGCGTGCGAATCCGGGCTGTAGCACTGGGCTAACAGGACTTCGGTGAACCGGGCTGTAGCAGGCTAGGCAGGACTTCGGATGTCACCGCGTGACATTTCCCCGAAGGGACAGACATAGGAACGAAGTGAATCACATGTTGGCCAGTCTAAGTGTTCTGGAGCAGTAGTGTTGGGCTAGCAGGACTCCGGGTGAACCGGGCTGTAGAGGACTACCATGGCTCGGTGGACGCACTAGACTCCATTTCCCCATAAGAGAGGCTACCAAGGATAGACAACTAGGTTGTTGGATCCCACACATAGCAATACACGTTACACATACACATAACATGCAAGTATGTGATGTACAACATGGAATCACAACATAACGCAAACTCATATAGATAAAGGCCCAGAAGAGCCACATAGCATTAATACAAACAGAGGTCTCATGACCCATCATTCAGAGCATACAAGCAACGGAGGTATTACATGTCTGAGTACAGACAACAACAAAAGAAAAAGGCCGAGAAGCCTGACTATCTACAAGTCCCTCCCAAGGGAACAAGATCGTAGCTGAGGTAACAAGCTACTCGTCGAAGTCCAAGCAGTACTACTAGTGAGACAGATATCTCACCTGCAAAACATAAATAAAGCAAACGTGAGTACAAAGGTACTCAGCAAGACTTACATCAGATCCTATCATACATGAATTTGTATCAAGAAGGTAATGTGTGGTTTAGTTGCAGCAAGCCAGCTTTGACTTAGTGGCTATCCTGTTCTACGACAACGAGAAACTTCTTTCAGGTGAGGCAGCGCACACGAGTCCTCTAATCACCACGTCAATACACTACTATGGATTCATCCCCGTCTCTCTACGAGAAGGCCATCCATAGCACTCACACTTGTCTTGAGCATTTTAGAGTATCCACTTTAAGTTGTCTATGTACCACGTAAGCATCCAAGAAGTCCATAACCGAGGACACGGCTATTCGAATATATCATGATAACCCTACAGGGGTGTACTTCTTCACACACGCTCTCACCACTTATCACCATATACACATCATGTATCTCGGCAACCTTCAAGCGGAAGCCTGGCGAGGGTGTCGGCCACGACCTGACTAACCACACAAGACTCTAGTCCAGGTTTATCGCCTATTCGGGTTCCATCCGCAAGGAGATTCGGCTGGGGTTTCGCTCACGGCCCCAAACGATGTGTACAGGGTTCCCGAGCCCACCATCCGGGTGCCACTTGGTACACCGGGCCACGTGTGCCTAGTCTGTCCCAAGTCCACCCTGCCGGGTGCCACTCGGTAGAAAAATAGCACTACCTCCAAACACCAGAAACTATTTGCAACTCCTGGACAGAGATCAAGGCGGTTAATAAGTCGAGAGAGCTTGGAGCGCCCGGAGCCCAATGTGTGGTAGTAGCTAGTCATTGGACAACTTACACAGAACTCAGTTCTTAAGGACGGTCCCAATGAGACAACCCACCATGTACTCCTACATGGCCTCTCACCGCTACCTTTACCAAATCGTGTTCACATGCTTAACTCTCTGCACCGGAACATATCGTAACACTCCAATTCATTTCCGATGAATCATACCTGACACAACTCTAAGAAATAGCAGGCATGGCATGGTAGGAACACAACATGGCTCGAACAACTCCTACACATGCTACTGGGTTTTAACTATTTACTGTGGCAATGACACGTCATGCAGAGGAATGGGTTCAACTACCGCAGCATAAAGTAGCAGTTGAATTGTTGTTGTCCTAATGCAATAAATGAGAGCAGGAGCGAGAGAGTAGGATTGTATCAGATTGAACAAGAGGGGTTGCTTGCCTGGTAGATCAACAAGGGGGCGCTGCTCCACTGACAGGTACTCTGGATCGGTGTCCGGAGCAGGACCTATCGAGAAGGAACGATGTCGAAAATCAAACACAAGCATATGGAATAATGTGATGCATGAACATGGCATGAGTATGTGATGTTGTTTGAGTTAATGCATCTAGCATTTAATTGGTGGAAGTCCATTTGAACCAAGGGTTCAATTGCAACTCCAAAGTAAGCTATTAAATATGCCATTTATATGTTTTCATATATACAGCACGTATAGGTTGGTTTGTCATGCATGAAAATGGTAAAGATGGATAGATTGAATTTTTCTGATTATTTTTCATATATAAATTATTTCAATATGAGCTACGGTTGAATTTCTATGAATTTTTGAAGTTTATAACATTTTCTGGATTTTCCTGATTTAATTTAAAACCAGAAAATGATATATTGCGTCAGCACATCGTCATGCTTATGTCAGCAGGTCAAAGGCGCTAACCAAGTCAAACCTGACGTGTGGGGTCCACACGTCAGTGACTCAGTTAGTTAACAGGGGGGTTTATTTAGTCTAATTAGGATTAGTGGGCGCCGGGCCCACTGGTCAGCGACTGACTAGCTAACTAACCTAGGTAAATTAGTGTTAAACTAATACTAACTAAAATGTCAGGGGGGTGGCCCATGCGTCTGTGACACAAGGGAAAAGGTCAAACCCCCGGTCAGCGGGGTCAAACCCGCCGGTGACTCGACGCCGGCGAGGCTAGACGCGGCGGAGGGCCACGGGATTCGCCTTCTGGCGACCATTTGGGTGGCGGAGGCCACGGGCGAGGAGCCAGGGCTCGTCCGCGTCTTCTGGAGCAGAAGGGAGAGGCGGGGACGGCCGGAGCTCACCGGAATCGAGCTCGAGGCGGCGGCCGGAGAACAACTACGGGCAGGAGCGGGCTGCGGGGCACGGGGAGGCCACCCTAGGGGCTCTGCGGCACCCTCGTGGCACCAGGAGCACGACTGGGTGCCCGGGGGCGGCTGGCTCGGGCTCTGGCCATGGTGGCTCCATGATCGGCGGCGAGGAGCTACGGCTGTGGTGGGAAGAAGGAGCTACGACACGAGAATGGAGGAATGAAAAGAGGGGAACGAAGCAGAAGCTCACTGCGGACTCGACGGGCTTGACGGCGAGCTCGGGGACGCGCTGAGGTCGACGGTGCGGCGATGGGGATCCATGGCGGCCAGATATGAAGACGACAGCGATGGAGGCGCTCTAGGGCCTCCCGAGGCGCATGGCTCGATGAAGAGGATGAGGACGACGGCGCGGAGCGTCTCGGCACGAAGCGAGGGCAAGGCCATGACGGTGGGCGCGGCAACAGCGAGCGGTGGCGACGAAGCCATTCGGGGGGGGTGAGAGAGAGAGGTCCAGGGGAGGAGATGAGCATGGGGGAGAGTGGGAGAGCGTCGAGGAGAGTGCGTGGCGTCGCCTGGACGCATCTGGGATGAAGCAGGCAGGGAGGAGGTGGTCGGGGCGCGTGCTCGCGCGCGCTAGCCACGCGCTCGTCCTCCTGGCGCGATCTAGGAGATGACTGGCACGACCAGTTGGCTGGGCCGGCCTGCTAGGCCGCATAGTACCAGGTCGCAGGTAAGGTCTAGGTAGGCTTTACCTTTTTGTTTTTCTTTTCTATTTTTCTGACATTTGTTTGGTTTAATAAAAATACTAAACCATTTTATTTTCTTATGCCAATTTTTGCAGGGGCTAGTGGTATTATTCCAGAGCTCCTCAACTACTGGCATAATTTTTGGACAATATTATATATATAACAATATATATCCAAAGCAAATAATTACTGCATTAATTCCAAATGCCCAAAATAAATACTTATAAGCTCCTGAAAATGTTGGTTTGATTTTTTATCTCTGTCCAATATTTTCAGAGAGCAACATGAGCATTTTCTTGGACCCTTTTGGAGCAATTTTTTTATTTGGGTCATTTCCAAATGATTCTGAGGGTTTCACAAATCCCCATTTCAAATTTCAATGAAATTTAAACATGATGCAAACATGAAGGCTAGCCTAGGTCATACTAGAACTAGGGATGTGACAACTCGCCCCCACTCGAAAGAATCATGTCCCGAGATTCAGGAGTTGGCGGAAAGAAAGCGGGGTACTCAAGTCGAAGTCAATCTTCACGGTCCCAAGTAGCTTCTCTCTCGGAATGATGAGACCACTGAACCTTGAGAAACTTGATATTATGACGTCGAGTGACACGCTCTGCTTGATCAAGAATGCGAACAGGGTACTCTCGATAAGTGAGGCTATCTTGGAGATCAAGCATTTCGTGGTCCACTCCGCGGATGGGATCTGAGAAGCAACGCTTGAGTTGAGAGACGTGGAAGACAGCATGTACTCGGAAAACATGTGGGGGTAGTTCCAACTGGTAGGCAACCTCTCCTCGTTTAGCGAGAATGAGAAAGGGAGCAATATAATGAGGAGCCAACTTGCCTTTGATACCGAAATGATTGGTACCCTTCAAAGGAGTAAACTGAAGGTAAGCCTTGTCGCCAGCTTCATAAGCCACTTCCTTATGACTACGGTCATACTGGCTCTTTTGACAAGATTGGGCTGTTTTCAAATTCTCACGAATGATGCGAACTTGCTCTTCTGCCTCCTGGATCATATCCGGTCCAAAGAATTGTCTTTCACCGGTTTCTGACTAGTTCAAAGGTGTTCGACATCTTCGTCCATACAAAACCTCAAAAGGAGCTTACTTGAGGCTGGATTGGTAGCTATTGTTATAAGCAAACTCGGCGAAGGGAAGACACTTCTCCCAATCCATACCGAATGAGATAACACAAGCTCTAAGCATGTCTTCGAGAATTTGGTTGACCCTTTCCACCTGACCACTTGATTGAGGGTGGAAAGCGGTACTGAAGGAGAGATGGGTGCCCATGGCAGTTTGGAAACTCTCCCGGAAATGAGAAGTGAAAAGACTACCACGGTCTGAATTGATCTCTAGTTTAACACCATGAAGTGACACTATTCGAGAAATATATAAGTTAGCGAGCTGACTAGCAGTGATACTCTCTCGACCAGGTAGGAAGTGAGCCACTTTGGAAAGACGATCAATGACTACGAAGATAGCATTATTCCCTCTCTTGGTCCTGGGAAAGCCGGTGATGAAGTCCATACCAACTTTATCCCATTTCCACTCAGGAATAGCTAAAGGCTGAAGGGTGCCAGCAGGCCTTTGATGCTCTGCCTTAACGCGACGACAAACATCGCAGTTAGCAATAAATTGAGCAATTTCTCTCTTCATCCTAGTCCACCAGAACCTCTGACGTAGGTCCTGATACATTTTAGTACTACCGGGATGAATTGTGAGTGGAGATTCATGCGCCTCCTTAAGGATTAATTGTCGAAGATGTTGATGCTTGGGAACCACCAAGCGACTCTCAAAGAAAACAACACCACGATCATCTATAGAGAAACTACCACCAACTCCCTTGTTAATGTTTCTCTTGATCCGGGAAATTCCCGTATCCTGCTTCTGATTAGAGATGATCTGATCCACAAGAGTAGGTTTCGCCACCAAGGTAGAGAGGAATCCGTGAGGAGCAATGTGAAGGTTGAGCTTACATAACTCCTCATGGAGAAGTGGTTTGCCCTGTTGCAACATGAGATTGTTGCAATAGGACTTACGACTTAGTGCATCAGCCATGACATTTCCCTTGCCTGGGGTGTAGGTAACCCCTAAGTCGTAATATGAGATCAACTCCAACCAACGCCTTTGCCTAAGGTTCAAATCTGGTTGGGTGAAGATATACTTGAGACTCTGGTGATCGGTGTAAATCTCGCAACACTTACCAAGAGGGTAATGTCGCCAGGTCTTAAGTGCATAGACTACGGCTGCAAGCTCTAGATCATGTGTAGGATAATTCTCCTCATGTGGATGCAACTGTCGAGATGCATAGGCAATCACATGGCAATCTTGAAAAAGAATGCAACCTAGTCCCTGTCGTGAGGTGTCGCGGTAGATAACAAAGTCTTTAGTGAAATCCGGTGGCACAAGTATGGGAGCAGAAGTCACGCATCTTTTCAGTTCCTGAAAACTGTGCTCACACTGTGGGGACCACTCAAACTTTTTATCTTTCTTGAGAAGTTCCGTGAGAGGTTTGGCCACTTTGGAGAAGTTTTCAACAAAGCGGCGACAATAACTGGCTAGGCCAAGGAAACTCCTAACTTGCTTAACTGTTTCAGGCGGAGTCCAATCAATAACAGCCTGAACTCTCTCGGGATTGACAGCAATGCCCTTACCAGATATTACGTCACCGAGATAGGTCACTTCTGGCAACCAAAATTCGCACTTGGAGAACTTGGCATAAAGGTGGTGCTCTCTGAGTTTTTCTAACACAAGTCTAAGATGTTCGGTGTGCTCTTCCTCGTTCTTCGAGTAAATAAGAATATCATCGAGGTAAACCATGACAAACTTGTCTAAGTACTCCATGAAGATCGAGTTCATCAAGCGGGAGAATGTAGGTGGAGCATTGGTTAGACCAAAGGACATGACGGTGTACTCGTACTGGCCATAACGAGTGACGAAAGCCGTCTTAGGAATGTCCCCATTTCTGATCTTGATTTGGTGGTATCCTAACCTCAAATCCATCTTGGAAAAGACTGAGGATCCAGCGAGCTGATCATACAGATCGTTGATCCTGGGGAGCGGATTCTTGTTCTTTATCGTGACCAAATTAACGGGACGATAATCTACAACCATCCGGTCCGTACCATCCTTCTTCTTGACAAAGAGGACGGGGCAAGCCCAGGGAGAAGAACTAGGACGGATGAAACCCTTTTGCAAGGATTCATCGAGTTGTTTCTTAAGCTCAACTAGTTCTAAGGGTGCCATCTTGTAAGGTCTCCTAGAGATTGGAGCGGTTCCTGGGATAAGATCTATGACAAACTCTACATCTCTATCAGGTGGAATACCTGGTTGTTCCTCAGGAAAAACATTCGGAAAGTCACGGACTACCGGGATATCTTCAAGGTCAGGAAGAGGGTTGGCATTAAGAGAATAGAGTTGGCGCTTTGCAACTCTAGTGGAGACAGTGACTATCTTGCCAGTTGGGTGTGTAAGCTGAACATACCTGGTGAAAAAATCAATCTTGGCATGATGAGCTGTCATCCAGTCCATACCCAAGATGATGTTAATATCTGAAGACTTGAGGGATATAAGTGATGCAAGGAATACAAGTCTGTCAACAAGGATTTCATTACCATGGCTTATTCTGGTAGTTTGCCATCTAGACCCTGGAGTTTGGATTTCAAGTGGAGTTGGCATATCACAAAATGACATGTTGTGCAAACGAGCATAGCCTTCAGAGATGAAGGAGTGAGATGCTCCGGTATCGAACAAAACCGAAGCTGGATGACAGTTGACAAGGAGTGTACCAAGAACGACATCTGGATCATCATGAGCGTCTTTAGCTGAGACGTGATACACACATCCACGTTCAGTGGGAGCTGACTTGACACTAATAATCTTGCATGATGGCTCACCACGGCCAACATACTTCTCAGACGAGGGTGGAGCATAGTTGGTTTGAGAGCAGTCACGGGCATAGTGTCCTGGCTCTCCGCATGTGAAATAAGTCCGTGAAGTAGGACGTGGACCCGCATTGGAAGGCGGTCTACCAACAGGCTTGGGTGGAGCATACTGCTGAACTAGGTGAGGTGCCACACAAGATGGCCCTAGTGTATAAACGGGTGGAAGAGCGGAGTTCGGAACCCAAATCCGACGCCTCTGAGAACTAGAACCGGAGGAAGAAACCAAATCACGGGTGTGCTTACGAGACTCCTCGTAAGTAAGCTGAGCTGTCTCTGCGTTAATGGCCTTGTTCACAAGAGCCTGGAATGTATTGCAACGATGCAAGTGGAGATCACGACGCAACTTGGGGTTGAGACCCTTCCGGAACCTAACCTGCTTCTTGGCGTCCGTGGACACCTCTTCTGTAGCATAGCGGGCAACGTTCTCAAACTCTCTACTGTAAGCATCAACAACCATCTTATCCTGGGTGAAACTACATAAGTCTTCTCTCTTGCGGTCAATGAGAGCCCGAGGAATATGATGCTCGCGAAAAGCCTCAATGAAATCTCTCCAGGTGGTTATCTGGCCAGCTGGAAGCATAGCCTCATAGTTCTGCCACCAAATACTAGCAGGACCTTCTAGGTGATATGCAACATAGGTGACCTTGTTACCTTCAGCTACACTCACAGAACGCAGCTTGTGTGTGATACTACGGAACCAGTCATCTGCATCGAGTGGTTCAATGGAATGATGGAAGGTAGGTGGTTTCAAACCAATGAAATCATAGATGGTCGCTGACTCTTTGCACCGGGGTGCGGTGTTCTCCTCTATACGTGCTAACAAGCGATTGGTCTCACGCTTGTTCATCTCAACCTCTAGCATGAACTTTGCCAACGAAAGCTGGTTGGGAGGATCCTCATCCCTACCATCTCCGTGGTTCCGACTACGAGCAACAGAACTTCGGTTAACCGGCAACATCCTGAAGAACGAAACCAAGGAAAACAAGGATGGATTCAGCACCAACTATAGGATGCAGAAGGTAGCAAAAGAAATTAGTATCTCTCGAACTTCTAGGACAATTCCGGCAGCATAACAGCAGTAAAATGCTCAAATTAGACATTCTGCAAAAGGCGGGGTAGCACCATACTCAACATCATCACTCAAGGTTTTGAGATATTACTAAACAGGCTACACCGGAGATATGACTCAGATCAACCAACCCTAAGAGACTACGGAGTAGTAACACGTGATCCTGATAGACAGAAGAGAAAGCCTAGTTCGTTAACCCCGTAGGAAAGATAGGATGACTCAGATCATAAGGCATGAGGCATAAGGAGTAAAAAGAGCCTTACATTCCCTTCCACAATCAATTCCCCTATATAGCTAAAGAATTTCTAGACTCAACTTCGACCAGGTTGGCTTGGTAATCCTACAGGTAGTCAGGCTCTGATACCAAAGCTATCGGGACCCCGATTCCAAGTCACATCGATCTAGCCGGTAACACCTCATATCACTTTGCGGCCTCACGCATGGTATTCCCACAGGTGTCGCCTTACCATGGCCCGGGACCGTTTGCGCCTTTTGGCTCACGTATATGATAGTGTCGCTAGCATCCATATGACAGAGAATCCGGGCCGACATGACTAGTCGTGAACCCAAAGTGGCACTAACTTACGGGGACAACACTACTAGGGAAAACCCTATACATAGAATCTTAGCAGCAGCACGACTCAAAAAGGAGCGCTGCTGCTAATTAGCAGTAGCGCGGGTGTGGAAAACCCGCTACTGACAAGTGCTTAGCAGTAGCGCGCTCAGCGTAACCCGTGCTGCTACAAATATCGACCGACAGTGCCCACCCAACTCCATTTAGCAGCAGCCCGGTGCCGCGAGTCGCGCTACTGCTATAGCTGTAGCAGTAGCGTGGTTTTTCTGAGGTCGCTGCTGCTAATTTTCAAGTCGGACACACTTTTGGTCCCGGTTAGCAGTAGCGCTTGTACCGAAAGCGCGCTGCTACTACTTTCTTAGCAGCAACGCGTTTTAAGTACCACGCTACTGCTAATCCGCACCCACCACCTTTTCCCCACCCGTCGACCTCCCCCTCCCCCAAATCCCTCCTCTCTTCCGCCACTCCCTCCTCTCTTCCGCCACTCCCTCCTCTCTCTCTCCATACGTTCTCACATTGACCTCTTGCCCATGCGCCCCTCCTCCTCCATGGCACCGAAAGAGGGCGCCGCCTCGCGCCACCGGTGTCTAGGGGCTCGCCGGTCTTCCACCGGCGTCTAGGAGGCCGCCGCCTCGTGCCACCACGCCGGAGACCTAAACACCGGTGACCAAGCCCGCTACTCCCTCCATCTCCTTCCTCTCTCCCTCGGTTTTTCTCTCTCTCTCTCTCTCTCCCTCTGGTTTGACTCACAATCCCATGTCCATGCCCGTGCAGGTAGTCGCCATGGACGACCATATCTGGCATGGTTGGGAAGAGGAGCCCCATGCCACTGCCTTGCTCTTCCATGGAAACAGGCCCTCCTCCAACAGCCACCGCCGGATCTGGTCTGCCGCTGCTCGTTCATGCCTCCGGCGACCCCAACCATCGCTGGATCGAACAACTGCTACCATTGACAACACACACGGGATCGAGATATTTTTTTTTGCTTTTGAAAGTAATAGTAGTAGCACGGGGTATAAGACCCGCTACAGATAATTAGCAGTAGCATTATACTGCAACGCACGCTACAGCTAACCATGTATAGCAGTAGCGCGTGTCAACACGCGCTACTGCTACAAGTTAGCTGTGGCGCCGTATCAGTAGCACGGGCGCCCGCGCTACTGATACACCCAAAACCCGCGTACTGCTAGGATTTTCCCTAGTAGTGCAAGCATACATGAATCAACATCAAGCATGTCGGTCAACAGCGTGCGAATCCGGGCTGTAGCACTGGGCTAACAGGACTCCGGTGAACCGGGCTGTAGCAGGCTAGGCAGGACTCCAGATGTCACCGCGTGACATGTCCCCGAAGGGACAGACACATGAACGAAGTGAATCACATGCCGGCCCGTCTAAGTGTTCTGGAGCAGTAGTGCTGGGCTAGCAGGACTCCGGGTAAACCGGGCTGTAGCGGACTACCATGGCTCGGTGGATGCACTAGACTACATTTCCCCATAAGAGAGGCTACCAAGGATAGACAAATAGGTTGAAGGATCCCACACATAGCAATACACGTTACACGTACGCATAACATGCAAGTATGTGCTGTACAACATGGCATCACAACATAACGCAAACTCATATAGATAAAGGCCCAGAAGAGCCACATAGCATTAATACAAACAGAGGTCTCATGATCCATCATTCAGAGCATACAAGAAACGGAAGTATTACATGTCTCAGTACAGACAACTACAAAAGAAAAATGCCGAGAAGCCTGACTATCTACAAGTCCCTCCCAAGGGAACAAGATCGTAGCTGAGGTAACAAGCTACTTGTCGAAGTCCAAGCGGTACTACTTGTGAGACAGATGTCTCACCTGCAAAACATAAATAAAGCAAACATGAGTACAAAGGTACTTAGCAAGACTTACATCAGACCCTATCATACATGCATTTGTATCAAGAAGGTAATGTGGGGTTTAGTTGCAGCAAGCCAGCTTTGACTCAGTGGTTATCCTGTTCTACGACAACGAGAAACTTCTTTGAGGTGAGGCAGCGCACACGAGTCCTCTAATCACCACATCAATACACTACTATGGATTCATCCCCGTCTCTCTACGGGAAGGCCATCCATAGCACTCACACTTGTCTTGAGCATTTTAGAGTATCCACTTTAAGTCGTCTATGTACCACGTAAGCATCCAAGAAGTCCATAACCGAGGACACAACTATTCGAATAGATCATGATAACCCTGCAGGGGTGGACTTCTTCACACACGCTCTCACCACTTATCACCATATACACGTCATGTATCTCGGCAACCTTCAAGCGGAAGCCTGGCGAGGGTGTCGGCCACGACCTGACTAACCACACAAGACTCTAGTCCATGTTTATCGCCTATTCGGGTTCCTTCCACAAGGAGATCCGGCCGGGGTTCCGCTCACGGCCCCAAACGATGTGTACAGGGTTCCCGAGCCCACCATCCGGGTGCCACTCGGTACACCGGGCCACGTGTGCCTAGTCTGTCCCAAGTACACCCTACCGGGTGCCCCTCGGTAGAAAAATAGCACTACCTACAAACACCAGAAACTATTTGCAACTCCTAGACAGAGATCAAGGCGGTTAATAAGTCGAGAGAGCTTGGAGTGCCCGGAGCCCAATGTGTGGTAGTAGCTAGTCATTGGACAACTTACACCGAACTCAGTTCTTAAGGACGGTCCCAATGAGACAACCCACCATGTACTCCTACATGGCCTCTCACCGCTACCTTTACCAAATTGTGTTCACACGCTTAACTCTCAGCACGGGAACATATCATAACACTCCAATTCATTCCCGATGAATCAGACCTGACACAACTCTAAGAAATAGCAGGCATGGCATGGTAGGAACACAACATGGCTTAAACAACTCCTACACATGCTAGTGGGTTTTAACTATTTACTGTGGCAATGATAGGTCATGCAGAGGAATGGGTTCAACTACTGCAGCATAAAGTAGCAGTTGAATCGTTGTTGTCCTAATGTAATAAATGAGAGCAGGAGTGAGAGAGTAGGATTGTATCAGAATGAACAAGGGGGGTTGCTTCCCTGGTAGATCATCAAGGGGGCACTGCTCCACTGACAGGTACTCTGGATCGGTCTCCGGAGCAGGACCTATCGAGAAGGAACGGTGTCGAAAATCAAACACAAGCATATGCAACAATATGATGCATGAACATGGCATGAGTATGTGATGTTGTTTGAGTTAATGCATCTAGCATTTAATTGGTTGAAGTCCATTTGAACCAAGGGTTCAACTGCAACTCCAAATTAAGCTCTTAAATATTCCATTTATATGTTTCATATATACACCATGAATAGGCTGGTTTGTCATGCATGAAAATGGTACAGATGGATAGATTGAATTTTTTTGATCATTTTTCATATATAAATTATTTCAATGTGAGCTACGGTTGAATTTCTATGAATTTTTGAAGTTTATAACATTTTCTGGATTTTCCTGATTTAATTTAAAACCTGAAAATGATATATTGCGTCAGCATAGCATCATGCTTACGTCAGCAGGTCAAAGGCGCTGACCAAGTCAAACCTTACGTGTGGGGTCCACACGTCAATGACTCAGTTAGTTAACAGGGGGTTTTATTTAGTCTAATTAGGATTAGTGGGCGCCGGGCCCACTGGTCAGCGACTAACTAGCTAACTAACCTAGGTAAATTAGTGATAAACTAATAAACTAAAATGTCAGGGGGTGGCCCACGCATCAGTGACACAAGGGAAAAGGTCAACCCCCCGGTCAGCGGGGTCAAACCCGCCGATGACTCGATGCCGGCGAGGCCAGACGCGGCGGAGGGCCACGGGATTCGCCTTCCGGCGACCATTTGGGTGGCGGAGGCCACGGGCGAGGAGCCAGGGCTCGTCCGCGTCTTCTGGAGCAGAAGGCAGAGGCGGGGACGGCCGGAGCTCGCAAGAATCGAGCTCGAGGAGGCGGCCGGAGCACGGCTACGGGCAGGAGTGGGCTGTGGGGCACGGGGAGGCCACCTGAGGGGCTCTGCGGCACCCTCGTGGCACCAAGAACACGACTGGGTGCCCGGGGGCGGCTGGCTCGGGCTCTGGCCATGGTGGCTCCATGATAGGCGGTGAGGAGCTACGGCCGTGGTGGGGAGAAGGGGCGACGGCGCGAGAACGGAGGAATGAAAAGAGGGGAACGGAGTAGAAGCTCACTGCGGACTCGACGGGCTTGATGGCGAGCTCGGGGACGCGCTGAGGTCGACGGTGCAGCGATGGGGATCCACGGCGGCCGGAGATGAAGACGACGGCGATGGAGGTGCTCCAGGGCCTCCCGAAGCACGTGGCTCGACGGAGACGACGAGGACGACTGCGCAGAGCGTCTGGGCACGAAGCGTGGGCGAGGCTGTGACGGTAGGCGTGGCAACGGCGAGCGGTGGCGACGAAGCCGTTCGGGGGGGGGGTGAGAGAGAGGTCCAGGGGAGGGGATGAGCATGGGGGAGAGGGGGAGGGGGTCGAGGAGAGTGTCTGGCGTCGCCTAGACGCATCTGGGATGAAGCAGGCAGGGAGGAGGTGGCCGGGGCGTGTGCTCGTGCGCGCTAGCCACGCGCTCGTCCTCCTAGCGCGAGCTAGGAGATGACTGGCGCGGCCAGTTGGCGGGGCCAGCCTGCTGGGCCGCATAGTGCCAAGCCGCTGGTAAGGTCCAGGTAGGCTTTTCCTTTTTGTTTTTCTTTTCTATTTTTCTGACAATTGTTTGGTTTAATAAAAATACTAAATCATTTTATTTTTTATGCCAATTTTTGCAGGGGCTAGTGGTATTATTCCAGAGCTCCTCAACTACTGGCATAATTTTTGGACAATATTATATATATATAACAATATATATCCAAAGCAAATAATTACTGCATTATTTCCAAATGCCCAAAATAAATACTTATGAGCTCCTGAAAATGTTGGTTTGATTTTATCTCTGTCCAATATTTTCAGAGAGCAACATGAGCATTTTCTTGGACCCTTTTGGAGCTATTTTTTATTTGGGTCATTTCCAGAATGATTCTGAGGGTTTCACAAATCTCCATTTCAAATTTCAATGAAATTTAAACATGATGCACACATGAAGGCTAGCCTAGGTCATACCAGAACTGGAGATGTGACATTCACGTTCGGTACTTTGATAATTTGATATGTTGGTGGACCGGTGCTTGGGTACTGCCCTTACTTGGACAAGCATCCCACTTATGATTAACTCCTCTTACTTGGAGTGATTAACTTGCATATCCAAAATAAGGGCCTCCTTATTTAGCATCTCCACAAATTCTTCAATAAGGCAGATATCCCATGGGTTACTTTAATCTGGAATAGTTACTATGATGATGGAGTTCCACATGCTACAGTCCCAGTTGGGTCATTCAAGAAAGCTATCATCAATAGGTAGTGGGTCATCAAGAACATTCTCTAACCTAGACAAGTTGTCCGCAACGGGGTTCTCAGCTCCTTTTCTATCAATAATATGCAAATCAAATTCTTGTAGTAGGAGAACCCATCTAATAAGTCTAGGTTTAACATCTTTCTTTTCCATAAGGTATTTAATAGCAGCATGATCAATGTGAACAATTACTTTAGAATCAACAATATAAGGTCTGAACTTATCACAAGCAAACACCACTTCTAAAAATTCTTTTTCAGTAGTAGCATAATTTTTCTGGGCACTGTGTAGAGTTTTACTAGCATACTGGATAACATTTAATTTCTTATCAACTCTTTGTCCTAACACATCACCTACAACATAATTACTAGCATCACACATAATTTCAAAGGGTAAATTCCAATCAAGAGGCTGAACAATAGGTGCAGAAATCAAGGCTTTCTTAAGTATTTCAAATGCTTCTACACAATCATCATCAAACATAAAAGGAACATCTTTTTGTAAGAGATTAGTCAGAGGCCCGGAAATTTTTGAGAAGTCTTTAAAGAACCTCCTATAAAACCCAACATGACCAAGGAAACTTCTTATACCTTTAATGTCCTTTGGACGCGACATCTTTTCAATAGCATCAACTTTAGCTTTATCAACTTCAATACCTCTTTCAGAAATTTTATGCCCCAAGACAATACCTTCATTAACCATAAAGTGGCACATCTACCAATTCAAGACAAGATTAGTTTCTTCACATCTCTGCAAAACTCGATCAAGGTTGCTTAAGCAATCATCAAAAGAAGTTCCATATATAGAAAAATCATCCATGAAAACTTCAACAATCTTTTCACAAAAGTCAGAGAATATCGCCGTCATACATCTTTGAAAGGTAGTAGGTGCATTACATAAACCAAAAGGCATGCTACTATAAGCAAAGGTACCAAAAGGGCAAGTGAAAGTGTTCTTTTCTTGATCGTCTTTTGACACATGTATTTGAGAGAAACCAGAATAGCCATCTAGAAAGCAAAAATGTGTATGTTTGGATAATCTTTCTAGCAATTGATCAATAAAAGGTAAAAGGTAATGATCATTTTTAGTAGCTTTATTTAGTTTGCGGAAATCAATTACCATTCTATAACCTGTAACAATTCTTTGTGGGATCAATTCATCTTTATCATTAGGAACAACAGTAATACCTCCCTTCTTAGGGACACAATGGACATGACTTACCCACTAACTATTAGCAACGGGATAAATTATACCTGCCTCAAGAAGCTTTAGTATTTCTTTTCTTACCACTTCTTTCATCTTAGGGTATAACTGTCGTTGGTGATCAACAACCGGTTTAGCATCTTTTTCCAATTTTATTTTGTGCTGGCATAGAGTGGGACTAATGCCCTTAAGATCATCAAGAGTATATCCATAGCAGCACAGTGCTTCTCCAGAGTTTTCAATAATTTCTATTCTTCTTGCACTGAAAGGTTAGCACTAATAATAACATGATATATCTTCTTTTCATCAAGATAAGCATATTTAAGAGTATCAGGCAATGGTTTAAGCTCAAACATGGGATCACCCTTGGGTGGAGGAGGATCCCCTAGAATTTTGACAGGAAAATTGTGTTTCAAAATAGGTCCCTATTTAAAGAATACTTCATGTATTTCCCTTCTTTCATTCATAGACATATCATTTTCATGGTCTAGCAAATATTGTTCTAAAGGATCATTAGGAGGCACGACAATAGAAGCAAGACCAATAGTTTCATCTTTACTAGGCAATTCTTTATCATGGGGTTGTCTACGAAATTTAGCAAAATTAAAATCATGAGACATATCCCCTAATCCAACAGAAACAATATCCTTTTTGCAGTCTATCTTAGCATTAACAGTATTAAAGAAGGGTCTACCAAATATAATGGGACAAAAGTCATCTAGTGGGGAACCAAGAACAAGAAAATCAGCAGGATATTTAACTTTTCCACACAAGACTTCAACGTATCTAACAATCCCAATCGATGAAATAGTATCTCTATTGGCAAGCTTAATTATAACATCAATACCTTCTATTTCAGCAGGTGCTATATCATGCATAATTTATTCATATAAAGAATGAGGTATTGCACTCGCACTAGCACCCATATCACATAAGCCATGATAGCAATGATCTCCTATTTTAACAGAAATAACAAGCATGCCTACAATAGGTCTATGTTTATTTTTAGTATCGGGTCTAGCAATTTCTAGGAGCTTCATCACAGAAGTAAATAACATGACCATCAATATTATCAACCAAGAGATCTTTAACCATATCAATACTAGGTTCAACTTTAGTTTGCTCAGAGGGTGTAGGTGTTCTAGTATTACACTTACGAACCACAGTTGAATCTTTAGCATGATCCTTTATTCTAGTAGGGAAAGGTGGTTTCTCAATATAAGCGGTAGGAACAATACGCATTATAAGTGATAGTATTTTCTTCAACTTTAATAGGTTCAACTACTTTTACTTCAATGGGAGGATGATGTTTAAACCACTTCTCCCGAGGGACATCAACATGAGTAGAAAATGATTCACAGAAAGAAGATACTATCTCAGAGTCAAGTCCATATTTAGTGCAAAATTCACGAAAAGCATCGGTGTCCATAAAGGACTTAACACAATCAAACTTAGGTGTTATACCTGATCCCTTACCTTCGTCGAGTTCCCAATCTTCAGAGTTGCGTTTAATCCTTTCCAATAAATCCCATTTGAATTCAATAGTCTTCATCATAAAAGATCCAGTACAAGAAGTATCGAGCATGGAGCGATTATTGAGAGAAAGCCGAGCATAAATTTTTTGTATAATAATTTCTCTTGAGAGCTCATGATTGGGGCATGAATATAACATTGACTTAAGCCTCCCCCAAGCTTGAGCGATGTTTTCTCCTCCGCGAGGCCAAAAATTATATATATAATTACGATCACGATGAACCAGATGCATAGGATAAAACTTCTGATGAAATTCCAATTTCAATCGGTTGTAGTTCCATGATCCAATGTCATCACATAGCCTAAACCATGTCAGTGCCTTTCCCTTCAAAGATAAAGGGAATACCTTCTTCTTGATAACATCCTCGGGCATACCTGCAAGCTTAAGTAATCCACAAACTTCATCCACATAGATTAGGTGCATATCGGGATGTAATGTTCCATCTCCTGTAAAAGGATTAGCCAACAGTTTCTCTATCATACCCAAAGGAATTTAAAAGTGAACATTTTCATTAGGTTCAGTTGGTTGAGGAGCAACTCTTTGCTCTACTGGTCGGGGTGAAGATACCCCGAACAAGCCCCTCAAAGGATTACTTTCCATAGTAACAAGTGACAGTAAATTTCAGCACACTATATAAATTTTTCCTTACCAAATTCCACTTACCAAAGGCACTTCACTCCCCGGCAACGGCACCAGAAAAGAGTCTTGATGACCCACAACCTTGTTTTCAGGCCTTTCCAAAGTAGTTCACTGATGATTACCCCTCAAACCACCTGTATGGGCAGGAGGCGAGGACGCTATTCATACAACACCCACGGTTTAATATTGAAGTGTTCCTAAAGAGGACGAAGTACGAACGGTCAATCATCCACATGCACTGGCCTAAAGTTACAAAGACCTTCAACACCAATGAAAGCTCAATATTCTCCTTCTGCTTCAGAAGTTTTCTAGATGAGATACATCTGTCTATGTACCGTCTATGATGCTAATTTCAAAAGGTTATAGATGTTGCATGTGAAACTTGGTGCTGGTGTAGTTGTGTAATGGGGTAGCCGAGTGCTGAAGCTATATGATATTGTACTCTGATGTATTTCAATTGTGAAAATGAAATATATTGTGTGCTTAATATGAAATGTCAATTAGATTAATAAATGGATTATTAATAATCGGATAATTAGCCTGCTAATTGGGTATTTTCTATTGCAAACAGTTATTGAGAAAACACCGTGTGCGATGCATTCAATAACGCACACAGTTTCTAGGAATAAACCGTGTTAGATTAATGAACAATCACACACGACATCCTCTTGAAAACTGTTTGCGTTAGGCCACCAGGCGCAAACGTTTACCGCATAAAAACTGTGTGTGATGGACAGCCCTTGACACACAGTTTCTTCTAGGCACCATGTGTGATGCATTCCATAATGCAAACGATAAATTTTTTAATACTGTGTGCAATGGAAACACTATCACAGACGATTTAACTGGGAAAATTGTGTGTGATGTACTTGTGAACAGAAACGTTTTCCTTGGAGAGACTGTGTGGGATGTATATACAAACGGAAATGTTTAGCGGTGACTTACCATGTGGGATGTACTTACAACTAGAAATGATTTCGCTTGTATAATTGTATTTTTTGAGCACTACTATATGTATTTCTGTATTTGAGTGCTCGCCGGTCGCACACGACCCCATTTTGCCGAGCGTGTGTGCCAGGAGGTCATATCCCCGACGGTTTCTGGGTCGTGTGGGAAGGACCCCCCCTATCGCCCACACTCACTAGGCGACGGTTCCAAATGCTGTCGCGGAAAGGGGTTAAAAACTGTTTCTATAGCACCTCACTATACTAGTGATGGTTATTTATTTAAGTCAGAGAATAATGGTTGTTCTATTTATATGAGTAATATCTTTTATGGTCATGCACCTTTGATGAATGGTCTATTCTCTTTGAATCTCGATCATATTGATACCCATATTCATAATACTGATGCCAAAAGATGCAAAGTTGATAATGATAGTGCAACATACTTGTGGCACTGCCATTTAGGTCATATTAGTGACTAAACTAGCAAGTTGATAAAATGATGGTTAAGGTTTCCTAACCATAGACATGTGTTCTCACTTGATAATGGGATCACATCATTAGGAGAATGATGTGATGGACAAAACCCATCCGTTAGCATAGCATATGTTCGTTCAGTTTATTGCTACTGCTTTCTTAATGTCAAGTACATATTCCTTCGACCATGAGATCATGTAACTCTCGGATACCGGAGGAATACCTTGTGTGCTATCAAACGTCACAACGTAACTGGGTGATAAAAAATATGCTCTATAGGTATCTCCGTTGGTGTCTGTTGAGTTGGCATGGATCGAGATTGGGATTTTTCACTCCGTGTAACGGAGAGGTATCTCTGGGCCCTTTCGGTAATACAACATCACAAGAAGCTTGCAAGCAAAGTGACTAAGGAGTTAGTTACAAGATGATGTATTACGGAATGAGTAAAGATACTTGCCGATGACGAGATTGAACTAGATATGGAGATACCGATGATCGAATCTCGGGCAAGTAACATACCGACAGACAAAGGGAATTACATATGTTTTCATAAAGGTTCGACCGATAAAGATCTTCGTAGAATATGTAGGAACTAATATGGGCATCTAGGTCCGACTATTGGTTATTGATCGGAGAAGCGTCTCGGTCATGTCTGCATCATTCTTGAACCCGTAGGGTCTGCATGCTTAACGTTCGTTGACGATATAGTATTATATGAGTTATGAGAATTGGTGACCGAATGTTGTTCGGAGTCCCGAATGAGATCACGGACATGATGAGGAGATCCGGAATGGTCCAGAGGTAAATATTGATAAATATGATGATAATATTTGGTCTCCGGAAAGGTTTCAGAATGCACTGAGTATTTTCCGGATCACCAGAAGGGGTTCCGGGAGGCCATGGGAAGTTACTGGGCCTAACAGGCCAAGGGAAGGGGAACACATCAACCCAGAAGGGGCTGTGCGCCGCCAACCTAGCCGTCGGCCTTGTAAAGGAAAGGGAGGGGCTGGCCCCCTCCCGCCTTTCCCCACGGAAGAGAGAAAGGGAAAGGGGAGGTGCCCTAAGGCAGCCACCCCCCTTTCCTTTCCCCCTGCGTCAAAGAAGGAAGGGGGGGGGGCGGCCAGGGCAGGCCCTAGGGCTGGCCGCCGACCCCCTCGGGGGCACCATAGGCTACCTCCCTTGCCCCTCCACGTATATATATGTGAGGAGGGAGAGGGGCAACATAGACCACGATCCCCAAGCTGTCTGCGGCGCCCTGTCTCCCTCTAGTTCTAGTTCCTCCTCCGTCCACGTCCGTTGTGCTTGGCGAAGCCCTGCGGATAGTTTCACCACCTCCGTCACCATACCATTGTGCTGCCACAACTCATGTACTACTTCGCCTCTCTTGCTGGATCGAGAAGGCGGGGACGTCATCGAGCTGAATGTGTGCTGAACATGGAGGTGCCGTAAATTCAGTACTTGATCGGGACGAATCATGAAGGTGTACGACTACATCAACCATGTTGATAAACGCTTTTTCTTAGAGATCTACAACTTTCATATACGTCATGGTAAGGACCTAATACGTCTCCATCATATCTATATTTTGTTATTGTTTCATACCAATATTCTACAACTTTCATATACTTTCGGCAACATTTTATATTATTTTTGGGACTAACATATTGATCCAGTGCACAGTGCCAGTTCCAGTTTGTTGCATTTTTTTATTTCGCAGAATATCCCTATCAAACAAAGGCCAAATGGGATAAAATTTTACGGAGAATTATTTTGGAACATATGTGATTTTTGGGAAGCGGAATCAAAGCGAGATGATGCCCGATGGGCTCACAAGCTCAAGGGGCGTGCCCCCTACCCAGGACGCGCCTGGAAAGCTTGTGGCCACCCCATACGTCAGTTGGAGGATTCCTTCGACCGAAAGGAAGCTTGTATCCGAATAAGAATCGTGTTAAAATTTCAGCCCAATCGGAGTTATGGATCTCCGTGTAATGCAAGAAAATGGGAACGCGAAACAGAGAGATATATTCAATCTTGGAGGGGCTCCCGCCCTCCGCTTCCATGGGAGCCATGGACCAGAGGGAAAACCATCCTCCCATCTAGGGGAGAGGTCAAGGAAGAAGAAGGAGGGGGGGTCTCTTCCCCGGTGGCGCCAAAGTGCCGCCGGGGGCATCATCATGACGGTGATCTACACCAAAAACTTCACCGCCGTCATCACCAACTCTGTCCCCTCTGCTGTGGTGTAACCTCTCTTTTACCCACTATAATCTCTACATAAACATGGTGCTCAATGCTATATATTATTATCCAATGATATGTGGCTATCCTATGATGTTTGAGTATATCTGTTTTGTCCTATGGGTTGATTGATGATCATGATTGGTTTGAGTTGTATGTTTTATTATTGGTGCTGTCCTATGGTGCTCTCCATGTAGCGCAAGCATGAGAGATCCCTGCTTTAGGGTGTTGCAATATGTTCATGATTCGCTTATCGTGGGTGGCATGAGTGACAGAAGTACATACCTGAGTAAGTGGGTTGTTGCGTATGGGAGTAAAGTGGACTTGATACTTAATGCTATGGTTAGATTTTACCTTAATGATCTTTAGTAGTTGAGGATGCTTGTTGGAGTTCCAATCATAAGTGCATATGATCTAAGTAGACAAAGCATGTTAGCTCATGCCTCTTCGTCATATATAATCACAATAATGATTACCAGTCTAGTTACCGATTGCCTAGGGACAAATAACTTTCTTGTGTGACAAAAAGCTCTCTACTAAAACTAATTTAATTGTTTCTTTATTGAAACAACCCTTAGCTTTTATTTACATGTTCTTTATTATCTTTCAGACCTATCTCTTTACACCTACAAAGTACTTCTAGCTTCATACTTGTTCTAGGTAAAGTGAACGTTAAGCGTGCGTAGAGTTGTATCGGTGGTCGATAGAACTTGAGGGAATATTTGTTCCACCTTTAGCTCCTTGTTGGGTTCGGCACTCTTACTTATCCAGAAAGGCTACAGTGTATCCCCTTTACTTGTGGGTTATCAAGACCTTTTTCTGGCGCCATTGCCGGGGATAAATAGCATGGGGTGAAGATTCTCGTGTGTGAATACTTTAGGGATTAGCACTTGAGTCAAAAAGGGAAACTCTTATGGGGTCAAATTGAAATATTGCATCGATATGCTTGGAAGTTATGCTTGATATATGATTATAATTGTTGCTCTAGGGTGAAGGCTCCACACCATCCCTTTTCATGTATTTTTTCTGATAATGAAACCTTGGCTTCTTATGCTAATGGTATAGATGATTACAATGATGTGGAACAAATAGAGGAATTTGTTGCATTTAAGGGTGCTTACGAAATTAAATTTTGGTTTGAAAGGTATGAAAATTATGATGATGTTGTTTAAAGACCTGAAAATTATGCTACTTAAATATTGCTATGATAATTATGAATATAATGCCAATATTAATGAGTTTATTGAGAAAGTCTCCGCTGTCCAAGAAGAGACTAATATTTTGCAGGAAACTATGGAAGAAGAAATTGTTGAAACTCTGAGCTCATTAGATGAAAAAGATGACGAGAGCGAAGAACAAAAGGAGGAAGAGTGGATTAGCTACTTGTGCACACCTTCTAATGAGAGTAACTCTTCAACTCATACATGTTTAATTTCCCTTCGTGCTTATCGAAGGATGAATGCTATGATGATTGTTATGATCCCTTGGATTCATTTGAAATATCCCTTTTTGATGAAATTGATGCTTTCTATGCTTGTGGCCAAGATGCCAATTTGAATTATGATTATGGAGATGAACTTGCTATAGTTCCTTATGCTAAGAACGAAATTTGTTGCTATTGCACCCATACATGATAGTCCTATTATCTTTTTGAATTCTCCCATCTACACTATATCAGAGAAGTTTGCGCTTGTTAAGGATTATATTGATGGGTTGCATTTTACCACTACACATGATGATTTTCATGAATATAAAATGCATGTGCTTGCTGCTCCTACTTGCAATTTTATGAGAGGAACTACGCCTCCACCTCTCTATGTTTCCAACACAATAAAATTGCAAGAAACTACTTATGCTATGTATTGGCCTTTACTTGATGTGCATGAATTGTTCTTTTATGACATGCTGATGTATAGGAAGAGAGTTAGACTTCGTTGTTGCATGATATATGTTGCTTTGCGCCGAATACTAAATTACAAATCATTGTTAATTAAAATTGGCTTTGATATACCTTGGGATCTGGGTGGATCCATTACTTGAGCACTATTTGCCTAGCTTAATGGCTTTAAAGAAAACACTACCAAGGAGATAACCCTGAAGTTTTAGAGAGTCATTTTATTATGTTGTGTGCTTTTATAAAGTTTAAAAACAAAAAAATATAGAGGGGAACCTAAAATTTTTCAAAAAGAAAAGTGAAAGTAAGAAAGACGGGCACCGTTGAAGTGGGGGTGGCTCCTTGAACTTTGTTCATGCCCATGAAAACTTTGTTAACCTTGATTACAGAAAATTTTCAACAAAAATAATTATCCCCTTTTACAAATCCATTGTATTATAAAAATAATGTGCCAAGATTTTCCTTTAGGATGATTAGATTGCTTGTTTGGTTTGTGCACTGCAAAAACAGAAACTTTGCTATAGTGCGTGAATTTAAGTTTTTTATTGGAACCTCAAAAGTTTTTGAAATTTTCACAAGGTACTGCTATGCAATTTTTTTATTTTTTCCTAATGTTTTTGAATTTTTGGACTTATAGAAGTATGGTCAATGTTTAGATTGCTACAGACTGTTCTGCTTTTGCAGATTCTGTTTTTGATGGATTTTTTTGCGTGTTCTAATGAATCTATGGATTGTATTGGTGATATAAGTCATGGTGAAGTTAGAGTACAGTAGTTATAATGCAAAAATAAAACATGAATGGGTTTGCAACAGTACTTAAAGTAGTGATTTGCTTTATTATACTAACAGATCTCACGAGGGTTTTGTTAAGTTTTGTGTGATTGATGTTTTACAGTTTCGGGTGAGATCACGATTTATGAAGGAATAAGGAGTGGCAAGAGCCTAAGCTTGGGGATGCCTGAGGAACCCCAAGGTAATATTCAAGGACTCCCAAGCAATTAAGCTTTGGGATGCCTTGGAAGGCATCCCCTCTTTCTTCTAACGACCATCTGTAATTTTACTTGGAGCTATATTTTTATTCGTCACATGATATGCACAAATTCTTGAAGCGTATTTTGTTTCTATTTTCCCTTTTTCTTTTGTGCACCATGCTAGTATGAGATA